>NW_026586383.1:11069653-11146913 GCF_907164565.1 Psammomys obesus
GTGAGGAGAGCGCACACTGGGGTCTGAGCGTGAGGAGGGCGCACACTGGGGTCTGAGTGAGGGAAGACCACATGCTCAGCTTGCCTATTTTCCTTTTCTTCTTTTCAAATTTGAGTTTAGTGGAAAGCAAACTTTCTCATTTCCCATTTCAGCACACTGAATTATTCATCCAGAATGTTCTGCTGGTATTTCCTCCCCTGTCAGGGTTCTTCAGTTCCAGAAACACTCCGCCCAGAGCTGCCATCAGAACAATTAGCAACCCATTACAGGATTCCACCTGCCGCACCCGAGGTCCCCAGCCCCAGCCATGGACGGAGCCAGCCAGGCGCTGGGGCCTAATTCTTCTACAGGGGTCGAGGCCTGGTGTGTTTCTGCCTCCACAGCTCTGGTGCTGGCTAATTGAACAGCTTTGATGCTGAGTCCGGGATTTCCCTACGCCCACCTTTGGCCCAGTATCTGAGGGCGAGACAGTCTTTGCCCACCTTGTTGGCCCACCAGACACACCCTGGCCTGAGCCCTGCTCACCACTAGGGTTCCAATGGGCTTGGCAAATGGTAGGAGATTCCTCCAGAGCCCCTCACTGACCCTGGGAGCACAAGACCTGTTACCCAGTCTCACCTTCTCCCCGCCCCCCCCCCCCCCGACAGCCCTGCTGTCGGGGCTCCTTCACACCTCTCCTCAGGGCGTCCCTAAGGACGCACATGTCCTCCAGGCCTGCACGCCTAAAGAAGAGAGCACACATCGAGCTCCCCTCCATCACATCTCACCCGGGTGTGTCGCCTTGGGTCTGACCTGGAGTCTAAGGAAGTCTGTGGTGTTGACTGGGGACTCTGCAAAGCAGGGACACTGCCCTATCAGCAGCTTCCTGTTGTGCTGGACCCCGGGGGATGCTGGGAAAAACAGAAGGCCAGGCAGGAAGCAGGGTAGACAGCTCTGAGAGCCAGCCGCCCCCGGCCCCGGAGCCTTCGCCCTCCTAATCGCAGCAGATTCTTCTCAGAGCAGCTGCTGAATGGACCCACGCAGCAGCATTGCCGTCTTGTGTATCTCCGGTCTGTGCCAGGCCTGCGTTCTCTCCAGACGGGGCATGTGCCTGCTTCACTCCTGCTAGTTATCCAGGGCCCTGCTGCACAGGTCCATCCCTCCAAAGCCCGTAGGCACTCTGACCTCTTATCTTCACTGACTAACTCCCCAGCACTGGAGTACAGACAGCTCGCTACAGGCGCCACCTCTGTCCTTAGAGCTTTTCTAGCTCGCCCTGGCACAGTTAGCCTCTACAGGGGTGATGTCAGGATCGCAGGCTAGGCAACCCTGCGGCTGGGGCCTGCAGAGGTCTACAGGCTCCTGCCACCAGGCCTAGCCACTCTTCGTGTGCATTTCATTTTGTCAAACAACTGGAAGCTTCTCCCTCCTCAAGGGACCCTAAGTGGTCCGGAAATGGAAACCAGGAGAGAAGGCAAGACTAGCAGGCAGCAGGAGGGAAGAGAGCCACCACGCCTGCAGACAGCAAAGCAGAGTGGGAGAAGAGGGCTGATGGCCAATCATTGCTATCATGCTGCAGCCCACCAGTACTCTACCATATATCAGTCATATATCAATTATACATATATATATATCATGTATCATAGATACCTATATATCAACCAGCTGCCAATTATCTATCTCTATCTGTCCTCTATCTGCATCTGTATCTACCTACTTATCTATCTATGTGTACCTATTATGTGCTTGATTAGAATTTAGTAAGCGAATGATGGATGGATGGATGGTGGATGGTGGATGGATGATGGATGGATGGTGGATGGTGGATGGATGGATGATGGATGGATGAATGGATGGATGGATAGATGGATGATGGATGGATGGATGATGGATGGATGGATGGATGGATGGTGGATGGATGGATGATGGATGGATGGATGAATGGATGGATGATAGATGGATGGATGGATGATAGATTGATAGATGGATGGATGGATGGATGAATGGATGGATGATAGATGGATGGATGGATGGATGGTGGATGGATGGATGGATGGATGGATGGATGATGGGTGGAAGGATATATGTCTGCCCTATGATAGAGAGACAAGTAGTCCAGACAGGACCATCTACAGCCGATTCCTCATTGTTTAAAAAGCCACACTGTACGAGTTTGTTTTGGAAGGGTTTCAGGGTCAAGAGTCAGCAGGCCACCGGGGCCCTATGGCTGGCATGTGAGGTGTCATCAGAAGGCCAGGCATGCTGGGTGCAGCTTTATTAGATCATGCTCTTGAAACCAGCCCCTGAAGAGTGAAGAGATGGAAGCCGGCGTGAGTACAGGGTGGTTGGCTCCACAGGGCGCAGGGCTGAAGTGTACTCCAGAAGGTTCTGTGCGGAAGGGCTGGTCTATGGATCAGTGGTGTGTGATTGCCCTCAGGAAAGTGTGACCTTGGATGGCAATGTCCTCAGAGCATGCCCAGGGACAGGCGCTGGGAGACTCTCATTTCTGAATGGGTTTCTGGGCAAAGAAGAGGTTAAAACCATTTCCTGAAAAATGTGCATCAGACTTTGTCCCCTGCTGTGCAGCCTTAGGTCTTGAGTCTGAGGGAATGTCTTCCTCTGGCTACCCGCCATAGGGCCGTACTACAGAGCCAAACCCCAGCCACCAGAAACTCCTGCAAAGCATACTCTCACAGCGTTTCTCTTAAACAGTGAACCTGAGCCTGCAAGCTCCATCCCACCTGGCAGGGTCTGTGGCCCAGGGGGGCTCAATTCCATGTGAGCCTCCCCTGACTGCCAGTCCCTGGGGCCTCTGCAGCCCCCAAGCTCAGAACCTGCTGCCTGGCATCACATTAGCAGCGGATGCTGCTGGCTAAGACTCCGGGAAGATAATCTCTCCGGAAACACGAGAGTCGATTACTAAATCGATAAACGCTGCTGCCCTCTCTTGCTTCCCTGCTTCTCAGCAGACAATGGCCCAGCCCACAGCCTCGGGCTTCTACACAAAGGAGGAGAATGTGCTTCTGGGGCCTCACCCACAGGCCAGCCAGGGAGGGGCCTCCATCTGAGGTGAGGAGGCAGGCTTGACGCCTGTGTACGGGGGTCCTATGCCTCAGCCTGCCTGTTATGTGAGGCCTTAGAGAAAAACCTACCCAGAATGCCATGTTCAGGTGTGGCCCCTCGCCTGTACAAGGAAAGGCCATTTACAGAAGAGAGAACTGTTTATAACAAGGCCCTCCAGGTCCGAGTGACTGCTTCGATGTTTAATAATAGTGGGAGCTGGCTTTGCAGATGCCGCTGTCCCCTGTGGTGCCTGCTGCAGCCAAGGATAATTCCACCACGTTCACTGACATGGTAGCTGATGGCCAGCCCTTGGGCCTCATCTCCTTCGAGCTGTTTGCAGACAAAGTTCCAAAGACAGCAGAAAACTTTCGTGCCCTGAGCCCTGGAGAGAAAGGATGTGGCTATAGGGCTCCTCCTTTCACAGAACTATTCCAGGATCCATGTGCCAGTGTGGTGAATTCACACTCCACAATGGCACTGGTGGAAGGTCCAGCTGTGGGGACAAATTTGAGGATGAGAACTGCAACCTGAAGTATACAGGTCCCAGCATCTTGTCCACGGCAAATGATGGGCCAGACACCAGCGGCTCCCAAGTTTTCACGTGCCCTGGCTGATTGGCTGTGCGGCAAACATGGTCTTTGGGAAGGTAAAAGAAGGCATGAGCATTTGGGGTCCAGGAATGGCAAGACCAGCAAGAAAACCGTCCTTGCTACCTATGGACAACTCTAACGCTTTTGATTTGTGGGCACCTTGCCCACTAGACCACACCTTCTGTGGGTCAGGGCAGCCCCTACCCGTCTGCTCACAATACTCTGTAGCCTGAGCTCTCGCTGCACTTCATCTTTTCCTCAGTCTTCTCCGAATTGCAGAGTTAAGTCCATGATAATGAAGAAAAGTTAAATAAGAAAAAAAGGTAGCAGCAGGGGCAGAAACCTGCTCGGGTTGATGGGCTGGTCTTTGCTGGCTGGCTGCATGCTCTCAGCTTGTGTAAAAGAATTGCTCCTGGTGCATTTTCCATTACTGCTATCCCTATTGTCCAGCAGATAAAACAGGCTCACAAGAAAGGCGAGGTGCTGGGTGTGCAATCCCAGCTGTGAAGATGGTGAGTGTGAGTGAAGCCTGGGCTACGGAGTGGGACTCGAAAACAAAAAAATCTAAACAAACAAAGAACATCAAGTGTGCATTCCCAGTGAACAGGGCCGGGGCGTAGAGGACAGACGTCAGAGTGACACAAAGCCATGGCCATTTCACGCCTCACTGCCTACCTCACTGCATCCCTGAGATATCTTCCTGCTCTTAGTGTCCAAAGTGCCGTGTTAAACAGTGCAAGTGGCTGAGGGGCACAGCTGGTAAGGGGATCCCGGAGCGGCTTTGTGGAAAGACCCCTCCGGGTTCTGAACTCACCGCACTGCTGACTTCGTGTGTGTGCACAGTGCCTGGAGCCCAAGCACACGACGATTGTGTGGTTCTAAAGCACATCGCCACAGAAATGCAAGAAGCAAAGTGTCCATTTTCAGTGTTTTTAAATAGTGTTTAAATTTTACGTTATGAGTGTTTGCCTGCTCGCACATCTGTGCGCCACACATGTGCCCGGTGCCCGTGGGGGATGGAAGGAGGCACTGGCTCCCCCAGAACTGGAGCTATGATTGCTTACAGGCTGAGAACTGAACCTGGGCCCTGCGCTGGTTCTCCAGCCTCGGATGTTGATTCTTCAAGAAATGAGCAAGAGGTAGAATTCTATTTCCTCCCCTAAAGCATTCTGAGATTTTGAGATTCTAGACAGAACTGTCAGGAGTCTGACAGAACTTTCAGAAGCCTCCAGGTCCAGCTGAGCCTGCTCCCAGCTGAGTCATGCCTGTTACAGTCCCTGGAGCCCTGCCTGGAGTGGACAGCTCCAAGCCTGCTGTCTTCACGTGGCCGCGCAGCCCTTCCGGCCAAGGCTGTCTTGCACCCGCCAGGCAATGCCAGTGGGACGAGCGGTCACCACCTCCCGTCTTTTCCTCTCTCTCTTCCTCCCTCACCACACCCACCTCTGAAAAGGATTTTGTAAGACAGTATCTACAAACATTGGCCTTTTTTTTTTTTTTTTTGTAGCCCTGACTGTGCCCTGGTGTGATAAAGCCTGGTAGATTTATTAGGGTATCTTGGGGCAGGGCAGCCATTAACATGGGGGGGAGGGCACACAGAGGCAGTGTTCACAGGGGGCTAGAGGGGGCACTGCAGGTAGAGGAGATGTGTTTTCAGGGGCACAGCTGCCATGCAGATGCATAGTAGGTGAGACAAGGAGAGGGACCCAGGAAGCCTGAGACAGCCTGGTTCAGGCTGAGCCAGATGGGAAAGTAACGCTTGGCACAGAGCTTCTCTGGTTTCGGGAATGGAGCTTCAGACAGGGCCTCTGGGGCAACCCCTTCCCATGAGAGTGCTTACTGGGCAAGGCCAGCTAGGGTAGTCAGGAGCCCTCAAAGGAGCAGGATTTGCTCTCTACAGGTCCCGGATTGCTGAGTGAATCTGGGTGTCAGATACAGACCTGCGGCTGCAGAGGCTGGTGCTGTGTGCAGTCTGGAACACTTTCCTCCTCATCTTCGTCAGTCCCTGCATTCATGCTGTGACAGCTCAACTGACTGTCAGGCCTCGGGTCCTCCTGCCTTCTGCTCTGACTGCTGTGGCTGTCCTCAGCCAGGCCGGAGCCTCATGAGCATTCCCGGTAGATGGGAGGATTCCATGGCTAGGTTGGGGGCTGTGGGAGGCGGCGGCAGGGAGGAGCCATAGCTGGCCCACAGTGAGGCAGGCTTCGTAGCCAACACTGGGAAGGCATGTAGACAGACAGAGAAGCCCCTCAACTGCTAGGCACCCTAGGCACCACCTCTCACGGCCACTCCCCTCTCTGAGGCCCCTTAGGTTGGAGAAAGCTTCATTTGTGGTGCTGTTCTCTGGCCTGTGCTGTTCACATCTGAGCCCCGAGACATGGTTGTCTTTAGAAGCTTATGGTTATTCCTCATGACTTTTGTTCCTGTCTGTATACTACAGGGTTTTGTCAAGCCTTGCAATCATAAATGGTTTGGGAAAGCAGAACAAAGATGGGGAGGAGGGTAGCAGACAGTTAAGCTCCTGAGTCCTTAAGGCTCCTAGATGGTATCCAGCCTGGTTTGCTTTGTCAGCAAATGGAGAAAGGAGGTTCTCACACAGAAAATACCCGGGAGCTTGGAAGAAGGCTCAGTGGGTAAAACGCCTTAGCCTCACTGAGCTCAGGTCCCCAGGGCCCAAGCCAGCCCTGGGGACTGGAAAAGCACTGTGCTCTGCCACAGCCAGATGCAAAGGATGAGCTGGTACCGGCAGCTGAGACTCAGTCAGCCTGAGCATCTCTCCTCAGGAACTGTCTGAGAAGGTCGCCTTGTTACCTCCCTAACCAGGGTGGGAGCAGCCGTCCCCCATCTGTACACAGAAAGCTCACTAGCTCACAGCTTTGTCTACCCTCCCCCTTTGTGTGTCTCCACCAGCGTGAAGGACCACCCTACGGCACAGAGCCAAGGCACGGCGGCACACCTGCACTCCCAGGAAACACACAAAGAAGGTTAAGACAGAGAGCTTCATGTTCCAGCCAAGGTGTGGGCTATAATGGGGCTGTCTCCCACAGGAGGTAGTGCCTGCAGGGCAGACCACACTGGTTGGGAATTCTGCCGCATTCTGAAGTCCATTTGGCCATATTGCTGGTTCAGCTTCTTGGTGCATTAACGATAAAACAGCACAGTGAATATGTATTCAAAAATCGCAATTAATCAATGCTGCACTTCTTCCATGTGGCTATCACTAAGTGGTAAACAATTCAGCATCACCACAGGAGCCAAGCCCTCTGTGTCTAGGCCTTTCCTGGCAGGGTGAGGGTCCACGAGACAGAGACCCAGGAAGGAGGAGGGTGACCTCAAGGCCCTGTGGCCCAGAATCCAGGTAAATCAGCTCAAAGCCTTCAAACTCAGCTGTGGGGAGGTGACTGCTGCCCCTCCTCCTTGCCTAATGTGATTGCTTCCCTCTCGTCAGTGGGATGGAGGCCTGGCATCAGCTCCGTCCCCAGCCCTGGGCGATTCCACCCACTCAGTGCCAGCCTGCCCCCTGACACTCATCCTAACTCTTGAAGAGGCTTAATCAATGTGGGTGTCATTGCAAGACCTGAGCAGGTTAAAACAGCTCGCCTGGTCACCCTGCGGCTGGCTCAGCATTCTGCTTTGTTCCCACTCCCATGCTCTTCCAAATCCTAAATTAAGCAGTCTTCAGCAAGCACTGCTCACCTGGTCCTGGGGAAGGCCATGAGCAAGGGCTTTGGAGGTCAAGAAACTAATGCTGACAGAGATGACGTCATCTGTGCGGTGCACAGCAGGGCAGGGGCAGAGTTTCCGGTCCTATCCCTGGGTTCACATCCCCAACCACGCCCGGCCTAGCATGCGGGGTGTGCAGGCTCCCTGAATCCTGCACACATTTGTTTAGTGTGTATTGACTGGAGACCAGGGTGAAACCTTGGTGGGCAGGAAGAAGTCCACATACCTGCCACAGGAGCCCCAGGCAGAGCTTGGAGACCTCAGTGAGTCACAGAGGACCACACACCCCTCCATAATACCCGAGCAAGGGACGGCATGCCCAGAGGTGAGCATCCCCACTCTCCGGGCAATCCATCCTAAGATTCATTTCAAACAGGCTGCATCGGAACATTCTGGCTCCCTGAAGTTTCTGGTAAATACATCTTCCCCTCCCTCCTCCACCCCCGTAGCCCTTCCCACAGCACTGCCTCCCGGGGCCCTCTGGCATGATTTGCCGTTACCCTGCTCAACCTTGGCCAACTGCTTCCCTGTCCCACAAACAAGGCACACGGTGCTGTCCCTGGACGGACTGTTCTCAGGTCAGTACAGAGTGTTCTGGAAGAAACCAGCCATGTCGACAGTCCTGGCGTGCTGGCCACAATGGCGGGTACACAGCAGGTACTCAGTAAAGCCCAAGTGTCTACAAACGGCAACAGCTGGTCCCACAGTCCATCTGAGAAAGGTGGGCCCTTCTTAGTCCCTTCCTCCACAAGAGGCTATCTCCTTAGCTTTCTGGCTCTAGCCCCAAAGGGACTGTGATCCCTGCAAGAGTCAGGGGAGAGCATGGGACCTTGGTCTCCACTGTCAGCAGCAAGGATGGCTGTGTGCATTTGCACAGGAGTGCTGTCTGTCAGGCCGCCATTTGTCTTGCCGCTGTGGCTCGGCTTCCTGCATTAAAGCCTCGGCACCCGTCCAGGGAGCCTTGCTTTTAACTTTATTACAGCGGCCGGGCAACTTGGGAAATCTGAATTCCATCGACACATTTACGATTCTCCTGCCTCTCAGCTAGTGGAGGCAATCCATCCATCGACAGCCGCTGGTCCTCCAGAGCTCACAGCCCCATCGAGGGCAGAGGGCCATCACGGAGGACCAGGGAGGGCAGTCTCCTGCAAAGCCTCTCCCTGTAGGAGTCCATTCCTCTGGTTCCTCACAGCAGTGGGAGGCCATCTGGAGAAGATGGCCCCTTGCACCTGTTCCTTCCAGTGCTTTATTTGCTGTTTTTTGACACTCACAGGTCCCTGGAGTTCCTGGTAGGGGATTATAAAATATCCCATCTTCCCAAAGCCTGGGAAGATGAAGGTGGTTGTGCTATGCAGAAAGAAAACCATTAGAGATGAGTATGGAGATAATTCCACAGCCATAGAATGTCACCCTTTGTAGGCTAGTCACGGCCTGGTTTCACATGCGTGCTCCTATATGAAGGGTGACCGTGTTGATACAAGGGAAGACTCAACCCTGCAGGGTCAGCATGTGTCAGTCAGTGTCTGAGAAAACACGGCCCAGGCCGGGAAGTGACTCGGGAATTTGCCAGGCAGAAGGCAGAAGGAGCTCTCCAGGGTGACAGGGAAGGCCAGGGGGCTGAGTGTTGAGGAGCCACCACCATTCCTCCTGCTGAAGGGCCAAAAGAGGAGGGCATGGATGCAGGCACCACGCCTGGAGCTGCGACAGGGCCTGGGGAGGAGGGACTGTTCCCAGGAAGGGCGCACAGCGTTTGCAGACAACAGCTGAAGCAGAGACAAACACCTCTCCTCTTCCTCCAGGCTCTGAGCAGGAGGTCAACGGCCGCCTCCTGGGACACCAGTGTGCAGGGCTCCACCCTGCAAAGACCAAAGGGGAGGCCGAGGCAGGGAATGGGGGAACACAGGCTTGTGGCCCTGGCCGCTGCTCTACAGAGACAGTGTCAAGTGGAAAGGGCTTGTAGCAGGGCACGGTGTGGCCTGCAGGAAGGGGCAGAATACAGGGCTGCCTGCAGCTCTTTGGGGTTCCGTCTTGGAATGGATCGCTTTCTCCACATCTAGAGAGGAAATGGGCTGTGAGGGATGGTGCTGAGACACAGAGGCCAGGCTCTTAATGTTGCCCACCCGCTTATCCTGGGACTGAGACCGTGACCAGGGAGCACTGACCAGGTTAGAATGCTGCGGGGGGGCCCTGCTGTGACAGAGCTGACAGCAAACAGTCCACCGCTGGGGGCTCACCACCACCGCGGTGGTGTTCCTGCAAGCTGCTGGCTGGACTTGACCGAGTCTGGATGGATGCTGATTACCAGGCTCCAGGATGGGACCAGGTCTGCCTTCCACGTCTCCAGACCAGATGAGAGCTGGTGGCTCTGCGAGCATATTTTCTTATGGGAGAGAGTGAAACTCAAAAAGGACTCTGAATTGGCTTCTTTTCTTTTTAAAAACTATTTTCTTTACTTTTTGTATGTGTGTTCTTCCATGTACGAATGTCTCTCTGTGTGTAAGTAAGTATGTACCATGTATGTGACTGGTACCTGAGAATGTCAGAAAAGGGTGGCAGGTGCCCTGGAACTGGAGTAAAGACGGTTGTAAGCCAACATGTAGATGCTGGGAATTGAACCCCGGTCTTCTACAAGTGCCCCCAGTGCTGCTGACCACTGAGCATGTCACCAGCCCCGTCTCTCCAGCCCCTGAGCGTTTGTCTGGTTTCTGTGACAAAGCACCTGACGGAAGCCCTTCATGGAGGGTTTATTTGGAATCATGTTGAAGAGGGTGCAATCCATCGTGGCGGGAAGGAAAGGCAGGGTTTATTTATGTGACAGGGCATTGTGGCTGGGACTCCTCATATCTCCACAGACCCAGAGGTAGAGAGGGGAGGGATTCACCAGCCTCCTGCTTTCCTCGTTTTCAGTCCAGGACTCCGGCCTGAGGCTGCTGCCCAATCCCAGGGTTCTCAGGCACACTGACAGCGCCCTGGACCATGCCAATGAAGCCGACAACAGAAACCAGCCGTTCCAAGTCCGCTCCTTGCCACCATGACCAGGTCCACACCACTTCCCAGGCGTGTCACAGACGTGTCTACTGCCCGGTCCACACTGCATGGAGCTAAGGGTGGCCGTAGCTGCGACCAACACAAAGTCATCGGCCCCATAAGGCATTAGAAGGGACGGGTTGCTTGCATTGTCCCCTGTGACCCAGTCCTGTAACCCAGTCCCTCAAGTGTGAGCTATGCAGATGACAACGTCATTCCACAGTGTCGAAAGGCTGGACATGCCCGAATCACAATGGGCTGGCAAAACTGCGCCGTGCCACCTCAGCCCTCAGCTCAGTGGCTCTCAGTGATACCCCACGTCAGCCGTGCCCTCCCACTGCTCACTTCCCTTAGGACAAGCCCACAGCAGAGAGCAAGCCAAGGACTGACCGCAGCCTCGGAATCAACTCACCTGGGGGTTCCCAAGTGCCAACTGCCTAACTGGTGGTGGAGATGGAACCCTGACCGATACAAGTCACATGAAGGGACTCGAGGGAAACAGTCATTTTAGACCGACAATATGTGACATGAGTCATAGGAGCCTCTCATGGTGACGCCACAGACAGCAGAGTGGTTGGAGGCACAGACTTGCCCTTGAGTTCTAGCCCTGTGCCTACAGTTCTACTCTCTGGGCTCATCTGGAAAGTGGAGCACTCAGGGTGGCCGTGGAGCCGGCTGAGCTGATGGGGGGGGGCACCCTGAGTTAGGTGTCAGGCCCCCCGAAAGACAATAGCAGGTGCTGGTGGGCGCGTTGTTGGGAAGAGCCACTTGAAAATTGCCCTTCGGGGTGGCGGCTTGCAGCGGAGAAGAGAGAAGCAGTGCAGAGTGCCAGTTTGTGAGGAAGCCCCCTGAGGCTGAGCCCGGCCTGAGCTCTGGGGCCGGCAGCCTGAAGTCAGACTCTGCTCATGCGCCTGAGAGCTTGCTGGAGGGAACAGCCCAGAGTGGGCAGAGGCAAACTCCCCTCCCCAGCTGCTCGCTCAGGTTCACCCACAGCCTGTTCACACCAGGGTCCGTTTTCTGGAGACAGCCTCAGTGCCAGGAGCTGCCACTCTGCAGTTGGTCTAAATATAGGCAGACGCTTCATCTTTTCATTTAAGGAAAGATACAAATCCCTCCAAAAATACACCGTCCTCAGTCATTGCTTATTCTTGGGTCTGCCCAAGTCAAGCCTTCGTGTGTTGAAAAAGAAAAAGTCAATAATAAGAAAATGGGCAAAGCTTACGCTCGGGAGTTACGGGCCAGCCTTGCAGGCCTGAGGCCTGAGCTTGATCTCTGGGGGGTGGGGTGCTCTGAGCTTTTGCTCTGGGAGGCAGAGAGAGGTCGGTTCCTGGGCTCACTGACCAGCCAGCCTGGCCAAATTGGTGAGTTTCAAACCAGTGAGAGACCTGCCTCAAAACTAAACCAATCCAAACCAAAAACCGAGGAGGATGGAAGACAGGAAGAAATGGCACACAAAGTTTTCTCTGGTTCCCACAAACACAGGCACATGTACTCACACACACACACACAATTAATAACAATCACGATTATTATTATTTCTAGGGGAAGAGAAAAATCAGAAAAAATGCAGAAAGAAGGAAAGATTGTAAAATCAGACTGCAGTTCCTGGCGTGGGTGGATGCGCTTGGCGGGGCCGTAGGGCAGGCCTCCGTGTGGCCCAACCGTTAGAGCACATTCTTCAGAGCTGGTGGGGTGGGGTGGGGCTGACTTAAACAGACATGTGGCAGCCCAGAATCCTTGTCTGCGAACCCAGTGACCATGAGGTTTGTGTGCCGTCGTGGGCGCTGTGGGGCGTCTGAGTCTATCACTTCGTGAACCACTGGCAAACTGACACGCTTTCTGGTAGCCAAGGCCCCGGATTGTGTTCCCTCATGAAAAACTGTTTTGTTTAGGGAGGTCCCATGAGCACGGAAGACACAGATGAGCAGGACACAACCTCGGACAAGGCCTGAGGCACCAGTCAGTTGCCCCTTAGCTGCGGCAGGAGCAGTGTTTGGTTGTGGAAGTGAGGCAGGAGGATGGCCTGTGCTGGGACCTCCATCTCCCGGAATAAGGAAGCGCCACCGTCAGTGCTGGCACATGCATGGGATGCTAACAGCTGGGACCATGTTCAAAGGTGAACACGTGCCTGGGTGGACTGTTCCGATCAAAAGCCCAGCCGGAGCTCCAAGCGGGGCTGCCAAGGGCCCCAACCTCAAGTGTGAGGCGCGTCAACTCTTGGTCTCCAGGAGGGAAACTGCTGTGAACCGGATTGTCAGGGTGACAGGCTCCCCCAAGGCGGGGCAAAGGCCACTGCCCACCGCCTGACTGCAGACTCACCCACACTGCCCAGAGGAGACCCAAAGGTCCAAATCCTTCCTCTTTTGTGTGGCAAGGGGGAAACACGGGCCTCTCCACATTCCATCCCCTCAGAGCCTGCTGCAACGGCTGCCAGCCTCCCTTCCCATGCTCTGAAACCAGTGTCTCCCCATGGCGTATGTCCCCCCACACAGACACACCACACATACACTGACACACACAGACACACCACACAGAGACACACTACACACACAGACACACCACACACACACTGACACACACAGACACACCACACAGAGACACACTACACACACAGAGACATACACACCACACACACATATACACACGTACACATACACTTTCCACAGACATACACAGACACACACAGACACACAGGCACAGACACACACACACACACACCCCTCCCCCTAGCTGTCATTTCTCCAGTCACAATGAGCTTGTGCTGGAGCCCTCCTGCCTCTTTAAGGTGACTTAGCATGTCTCTGTGTGGATCCATTTTGCTTGCATTATGAATTAACTGGCAGAGGGAGGGTGCCTTCTTTTCTGGTTTCTGAACTCTCTCCGGAGCCACGCTGTCGGCTCCCAGCTCACCGTTCTGTGGTCTCCACACACAACATCACAGCCATCATTTCAACTCCTGCTCCTCCTGCTTCACGCCGCTTTTAGGTGCCAAGCTGGGTTCACCCCGTCTGTCACCTGTAAGGTTTCCGGGTGCTTTAAGTATTTTAAGACGTTTTTATTGTAAAAAAATGTGCGTTTGCGCATTTATTGCACAAAATATATGGGTAGGAAGAAAACAAACGCCAGCCTTAACCCGGCACCCCTCTCCGTCGGAGAATGGGGGTGCGCAATGCGAGGTGCAGCAGGGGGCACCCAGCAGTTTCTTAGACAAGGTTTGGAATGTCACTCAGAAGCCTCCTGTTCCGTCCTCCCGAGTGCTGGTGTTGCGGGTGTGCACCAGCGCGGCTGCCTGGCGGTGCCTTTAGAAACCAAGAGTGGCAGTTTCCCCAACCCCGTAAATCCAGCCAACCCTCCTGAAACTGTCACCCGGGCAGCCACCTTGTCCCACCTTCCCCAAGAAATGTCACGGCAGTGTCTTCTCTGTAGGCTGCAGAGACTAACACACTGCTGGGCAGCAGCGTGGTTCCAGAACCAGTTCTCAGCCCCGAGCCTAGGGACTCAGACAGCCTAGGCACACCCGTCCTCTGTGGGGCTGTGCGGCTGGGGTTTCCAGGCAAGGGCTGGGCGTGGCTGGCCGCCTGCATCCTGGGAGCTTAATTGTTTCCGGGCCTTTCTCTTTTCTTCTTTCTTCTTCCATAGCTAGTGGGTGAAGAAGGAGGTTGAAGGCCAGGCCCTGTGGTCACAGCCTGCCTTCCCTGAGCATACCCCACCAGGACAGACACTGCCACCCAGCCCACCTGGCTAGAGTGCCACAGGCAGAAGCCATGGCAAACAGCAGCTACCTACCACCTGTTAGAGAGAAAAGCTGATAGTTCCTTTTCAAAGACGCCTTGAGCCAGCTTCAGTCCCACAAATGAAAGGAAGACACACGCTCTGCTGAAGCTGTCTGTCCTCCCAGCCCCAGAAACCCCGTGTAGAGTGAACCTCCCAACAGCCAGGTTTGCCGGCAGATCCTGTATCCATAAGTTTTAACTCGGACAGGATGTAACACAGACACCATCTCACCTGGCTAAGACGAAGCCGAGTGTAAGCTACCGGGGAAGAGAGGACCTAAAGAGGTGAGAGTATCCAGAAGAGGAAGCAGGGCCGAGAGCTCCGAGGTCTCGGCTGTCCTCCACACTCTTTCAGCACACCTGGGACACCTGACTTTACAAGGTCAGAGAAGAAATTGCTGTCAATGCTCTCCAGTGCTGTTATGATGAAGTACCATTGAGAGGGACAAAACAGCTTGGAGGTTTATTGAGCCCCCAACCAGGAGGTCACCCCAAGTGAACACGTGTTGTAGGTGTGTGCATGTGTGTGCGTGTGTGCGTGTGCACACGAGCATGCATGCGTCTTACTGGATTGAGCTTGGGACCTTGCACACAATAGCGGCTGCTCTACCACTGAGCTGAGCTTCCCTCCTGCCTTTCACTTTTTGTTTTGAGACAGGGTTTCACTGAGCTACCCAGGCTAGCCTTAGGCTTGAGACAGGGTTTCACTAAGCTACCCAGGCTAGCCTTAGACTCGTCATCCTTCTTCTCAGCCCCAGAGGAAGCTGAGGTTACAGGCACGCACTTGCTGTGTTGTAAATGGAACCCAGGGCCTGTACCTTGGAGCTGCAGCCACTGTCCTATGTGTTTAGAAGATAAGGGCCAGGGACTTTAAGGTCATCCTAGAACAGTGGCGTCTGGGCACCGGATAGCCACGTGGACGAAGAAAGTTCGCCACCTGTCTATCAGCAGTGATGGCTGTCTCCCTGCCCCGCCCCACTACATGAAACAGTTGTCTGCATTTGGAGAGAAGAGAGACTGTGTTTTGCGCATCTCTGCCCACTCTGGAATTTTCCAGCATGGGATTTTGCAGCAAATAGACACTAAATGTCTGTTCCATAGATAGTTTTTAGGTTGGCTTTCTATGTTTTATGTTTTCAGCTTATATTCCTCCTCCTGCTAAAAATCATTCTAGGCCCCCGGAGAAACGTCAGTTATACCTCAGAATCCAAGTACACAACATTTAGGTGCAAACACCAGAAAACAGTCTCTCTTCAAGAACATCTTATTCAGGGCAGGGTTGTAGCTAGACCGGCAGCAGGCTCAGGGGCACACAAAGCTGACTCCCAGCTCCACATAACCCAGTCATGTGGTGCTCGCAACCCAGCACCCAGGACATGCAGCAGGAGGATCAGAAGTTCAAGGCAACTGTAATCTGTATGGAGAGCTTGAGGCCAGCCTGGGCTGCGTACGACCTTGGAGGGGAGAGGGGAGAAAGAGGAGGAAGAAATGTCCCCAGCGGAGGCTTCCAAGGTGGTCAGCAGCGACTGAGAGACTCGAGGGGAATCAATACCAGGCGGCCTTTCTCCACAAGGCGTAAAGACTACTTCTGCTGCACAGCCCTCCCTCTGAGACTTAGTCCTGACCTTCATAAAAATAATTTATCAGACTTAGACACTAACAAATCCTGTCTGAACAACTTGATGTTATCGTGTTTAATTTCAAATTTAATTATTTTGCTATTAATTACAAAGCAGTTAATTACTTCGTTGTAATTGTGTATTTCTTTAAAGTAGTAAGAGGCTAAAATTCTCTGATCCTGCTGTCCCGAGGCAGAGCCTCCTCCTTATCTCCATCCAGAACCCAGCTTGCTTGTCACTGTGAGGCACGCGCTTGATGCTCCTCCTCCTCAGCTTCTCACATGTGTTCCCTGCCTCTTCTTTGTGCTTCTAGAACCAATATCCAAAGCCCTGTTCTTCCGCTAGACCATCCAAAACCTTCTGCTGGAAAGTCCTTAGTCATCACTGCTCCTGCTGTCTTCTCAAAGGCGTGTGTGTGTGTGTGTGTGTGTGTGTGTGTGTGTGTGTGTGGCACTTAGCGGAAAAAGGCAGCTGTATGGATTCTGAGAGGCTTCTTGCCCATGTCACCAAACACCACACAGAGCAGGCACCGGCAGCAACCAGCCAGGGCTCAGCTCTGTCCCACAGTGACTTGGCTTGTTAATTTTACCCCTTAGAATGAGGGGCCCTAGGGAAGGTGCCGATGTGGCTAATATCATGTGGGCTTCTGGGGACGAGGGGACCCGGCTGCTTCTTCACTGGCACAGAAGTATTCAGTGTTGTCACAACTAGGAAAATGTCATGAGAGCCAGTTGGCTGCTATGCCAAGACAGGAGACAGGTGATCTAGGAAGATGCCTGAACCAACCCAGGGCTCACAAGTGCTAGGGGTAACAGGACCTAGAGAGCCACCACACACCAGGGAAAGAGCCTGGAGGGGATGATGCCTTTTCCCCCAAGAGAACCCAAAATCCAGATTTCTGCCTTGAGATCTCAGACGCTAAGGTTTCCAGAGCCAGCCCCTGCGGGTCACTGGGGACCAACTTTGAGCTAGTGCTGGCCTTAAACTGCTCTCACTTTAGGCCGTGGCCCCTCCACTACCAGAGTGACCCTGTCTCCACCTCATCCTCCGTTAAAAATCAGAATGGACAGGAAACATCCTGGTCCAGCAACAGAAACAAAGTGAACAAATTCCTCAGCTTTTCTTGACCCTGTAAGAGAGCTAAGGCCACAGGACAAATATGGACCTCCAGAGAAATTAGGGCCCAAACACTTGCCAGGGCAGATGTCACCAGATCCATGTTGGCCGGTAGGAATTCTCCGATAACTGGAGACCTCACTGAAGGCTGAGTGGAGGTGACTCGAGCCCCGGACACCAGGTACAGGGGCTTGGTGCCCTGGGACATTCATATGTTGAAGTCCAGTCTTCTGCGGTGCTGGCATTTGGATGTGAAGTCTGGGACTCAGTTAGGATCTGGGCAGGAACTTCCTGATTGGCATTAGCGCCCATCTCTAAGAAGAGCTGCTGTGTTAGTCAGTCCAATCCTAACCCCACTATAACAAATACCTGTGAGAAACAAGTAAAAGACAGAAAATTGGTTTTGACTCATGGTTTTGACCCAAGGCTGAGGTCCCATTCTTTGTAGGCCTGAGGTGATGCAGTTGACAAGGCAGCAAAGCCAGGATGTGTCAGGAAGACTCTGCTCACCTCACAGCAGCCAGAAAGAGAGGGGGTGGGAGGGATGAGGACAAGCAAGGACAAGCTGCACTGCTGACTCACTTCCTCCAGCTATCCCCTCCTAGGAACACACTCTTAACGTGACCCCCGTAAGCGATCCATCCACCCCTCACTCGAGAGCCCTTCGGCTTCCACCACTTCTAGGGGAATAGGTCTGCCCTCATGGGGTGCTCTGGACCCTCCTCAGCAGGTGAAGAAGGAACAACTGCTGAGCCAGGGGAGCAGGGGCCTCTGGGAGGCTAGCTGCCCTTCCTCCAGGGTAGAAGGTCGAGCTGCTGTGTAGGACAAGGAACTGAACATGGCTGCTTTCAGACTACCACAGCTGGGGGAAGAGAGCGGGAGGCAATCTCCATCCTTGAGAAAGGCAGTCATGTGCCCCAGGGCCCAAACAATTAAAGGCTCACTGAGGCCTCGCTCTGTGTGTGAGTGTGATGCCTGCCCGCCTCATGCAGATGTTAACACAGAGCTGGGAAGCATCCCCAGGCTCCATGCTAGGACTGGGCGTCAAGGAAGCAGAGATAGATTCCATCACAAGGAGAGCGGCAAGAGCAAGCCTAGGACGCCTCCTCTCACACCTCAGGAAGAGCAGAAACACTGAACCGAAGGTGAAAGACTCAGGGAAGGCACCTCTGACCACAAATGTCCTCCCACTGGGAAATGGGCCAACAGAGGGAAAAGGGAAAGTCGCTCTGGCTAAGGACGGAGTGACACAGAGGCTCACACTGTGCTCCCATTCACATGACAGACGGAAAAGACACAACGACGGGGGCAAGAAACTTCCTGGTTTTCAGAAGTGTGGGGAGGGGAGGGAGCAGGGGCTGGGGTGATGGGCTGGTCTTGATCCTAACAAGCCGTAACACACCTGCTATTCCAGCTCTTCCGGGGAGGGCAGGTACAGGAGGATCCCTGAGGCTTGTTGCCTTCCAGCCTAATAGAGAAAACGTGAGCTCCAGGCTTAGGGGGAGACCCTGCCTCAAAGAAATGTAAGAGTGCGATCAAGGAGGACACTCAGCATTCTGTTCTGGCTTTCATTAACACATAGGAAGGGAGGAGAGGAGAGAGATTAACACATTAACTGTCTATCACAACTGACCATTGCTTCAAAGCAATAAATTCACTTTTCTTGCTCTGCAAAAGACATCAGAACTCTCCTGGTTTCTGTTCACTCCTGCTCTGCTTTTTCCACAGCTGACTGCAGTGAGCTTGCTAGTGTTCACGTGGTTTTTCCTGAGGAGACAGAAACAAATGTCTGTTAACCCCAGACAGGGCCCCAACTACAGAACAAAGAACCAATACCACTCAAGTCCAGGTTAGTGAGTCTGCTGGGGTCATGCCCAGGAGTGACTCCAGGAGCAGCACTGAGAAGCTTGCCCCAGAGCAGAGGTGGTGGGGGTGGTGAGGAAAGGGAGTATCAGGAGCTCCCTGCAGGAGGAGCAGATGGCTCAGCTCATCATAGAACCTCCTTGCTCCAGAGTAGCTCCTGCTTTGATGATCTTGGGGAGGAGCCAGGAGAACCATGTGAGTTTCAGGACCTTCCTGAGACTTGTGGATTTCGTTTGCTGACAGCTCCTAACTGCTGTTTCTGACAGCACAAGAGTGGGTGCAGAGTTTTGTAAAGAAGAAGAAAACAGGCCAGAAGAGGGTTGGAGGGTGGGCGGATGTCAGGATGTGAGGGTCTGGCAGGAGCTGGGCGGGATTCCGCCTGCTCAGGTGAAGAAGCCGCCATGTTCCTGCTGACTCTCAGCATTCAGGTGAGGTGCTCAAAAGGCAGGCCTCTGATATTAACACAGCGGGAGGCAGATGGCTGCAACCAAGAAGGAGCTGAATAGCACAGCCTGGCCACTGATGGGCTCTGCCCTCCTGAGTGTTTGCAGGTTGCTGTGTGGAGGGCTCCCTGCCCCGAGGAGAGAGCACTGGAACACCGGAGCCCAGATCCTGAACTGGGAGAAGGTTGTTATTGGATTAGCCTGGGCTTAGCTGAGCATTGCTCTGCAGCCAAGCAGGAAAGAGAGCTCATTAAAGAAAGCGCATGCAACCGCTCTTATTTTTTAAGTGCAGTTGGGCTCTCGCAGGCCCCGCTTTCATCTGGCCGGGAGCCCTGTCCTTGAATGTGAGCCCTGAGGAGAGCCAAGCAGACGCCCGCAGTTGGTAAGCGATGCTTCCAGCTCTGAGCCTGGGAGGACAGGCCTGGGATGAACCACCAGGACGCTGGGCTACGGCCGGTGTACCAGACAGGCTCATGGCTGCAATGTGGAGTGAGTGAACTGTCCCAATTCCAGGATGCACCTCACTCTTGTGAACACAGCCCCCAGGGCCATCGTTGGTTCCGTGTGTGTGTGTGTGTGTGTGTGTGTGTGTGTGTGTATTTAAGAGTTTCGAGCCTTGAGTAGACAGACCTCGATGTGAGGCACAGCTCGGCCACTTACCAGCATTTCTTCCCCTTTCCAGGTTCTGTCATCGCTCTGTAAATGAGTGTAATACACACCCACCTCACCAACCTACTGTGAGATTCCAGGCCCCAGGCCACACACCTTCCCTTGGGGTTGGATCTTCCCTGCTCCTCCTCTGCCCCTAATAGATGCAATTTTAAAAACTAAGTAATTTGTTTTATAAGGATTTTACAGAGCAGGTCACATGGCATGCTGCTGTCAGCCTTAAACAAACAAGCAAAGCTGGAAATAAGGTGTCCACACACATCCCACACAGCTCCTTTCAGAGACTGAAACAAGGGAGCCCCGTGCCCGTCAGCAGCCAGCCAGGCTTGGGGCCCCGTGCCCATCAGCAGCCAGCCAGGCTTGGGGCTGCAGAACCAGACTAGCCTTGCTGTTAGTGAGGGTGAAGCAAGACCCCAAACTTGGCCAGAATTCTCTCTTACCTGCAGTAGGGGTGAGAGCTTTGATTGAAAGAAGGATTGCAGCCATGGTCCCTGTGCAAAATTAATGTCCTTCCCTTGCTGCCCCCAGGCGCTTGAAGTCCACCTTCAAACTGTATGCATTTGGTGCTGGTGAAGCAGCTCACTGTTAAAAGCTCTGGCCGCTCTTCAGAAAGCAAAGCCCCAGCACCCCCTTAGTGATGCCCAACCATCTGCAGCTCCAGTCCAAGGAGAGCTGATGCCCTCTTCTGGCCTCCGTGGGCACTGCATGCACATGGTTCACACACACATAGAGGCAGCACACACAAATGGATCATTAAACAAAGAGAAACACCTGTGCCATTGGTGGCACACCTCTGAGTGTGTCTGTCAGTGTGCTTCCAGAGCAGGAGGAAGATAGAGTGACCTGAGTGTGGGGAGCAGCGTCTCAGAGCCTGGGGGCCCAGACTGAACGCAAAGGGGATGGAGAGGGCAGGGCAGCAGAGTGCCCTTCTCTGCTTCCCTCCCTGATGTAAGGTGGGGCCTGGCCACACGCTCTGCCTCCTCACGGACCTGGTTTCTGTCCTGCCTTCCTCTCCCTGGGTCCTCTCAGGCCATGAGCGAAAGCCATCTCTGTCGAACATCTTGTCAGAGGAAAGGCAACCAGCCGTGTGTGCTGCTGGGGACCCCCCACTCCATTCCAGCAGATTAAAGGCACTGCTTTGTCTTGTTTTGTCTTTCATTTAGACAAAATCTTTATCCAAGAAGTCCCTGGTTATATGTATGGTAGAGATAGAAGACTTCTCATTCAACATGTCTGCCATTTACCTCAGTCACTGAGGCTGCAACACAGCTAGAGAAGAGCTCAGGGGCTGGAGACAAGGATGCAGAAAATCACTTCCCTCGAGGCTGGGCCAAGCGTGGTGCTCTAGATTTAAATCTGGAGGGCCCAGGATGTGCCTCGATGGGCTGCCTGGCTGAATGCAGAGCTCTAGGCTTGGGGTGTGTTTCCTTCAGCACCTGGAAGCTCGTTCTTTGCATGACTGATCTCACGCTTAGGTTGGCTCTTTGGGTATGGCCCACCTCCACAGAGAGCTTGAGAATCTGCTCATTACTCTTGCGTTTAAATCCACAAGAATCTGCTTCATGTGGCTCCCTCCCTTAAGAACCCTCTCTGGATGCGTGTTTAGAAGGACCGGGTTATTTAACGATTGTTTTGGATTGGAATGCCTTGCCTCCCTGTGTTTCTGCGCAGCATGAGCGAGCACACGAGGCCAGCGGAGGCCAGCGGAGATGCTGGGTGCCCCGCAGACGGCTGTGAGCTGCCCTGTTGGTGCAGGCAACAGAGCCCACATACTTCTCGGAAGAAATGGAAAGGCAAGATTCCCACGAAAACCCCTCAGCACAGGGATTGTGTCTAGCCTAGGCTACTCACGTGGCATCTTGATTTAATATGACCTAAAGACAAAGGTGTTTTGACCCCGAGCCCCAGATCAGATCAGATTCAAGCACCTGCCTCTCCCCAGCTTAGACCAGAGTGAGCAGCACTCGAAAGCTGTAAAATGATCTCTCAGTCTCTCGGAGGAGAGGGGTCTGTGTGGCTGGAGGGCGCTGAAGTGTTGGGGACGGCAAGCCGTAGCACAGGTGGACCCTGTGCCTCAGTCACCTGGTAAGAGCAAAGCTCTGCCTCACCAAGGCCTGAAGGCTGACACCTTGTTCCTCCACGGCCTCACTCTGGATCCTTCTAAAATTTAACCCCTAGCTGGTGGTGGCGACAAGGTGGAACCTTAAGGCCTCCTTCCCCCACATCTGCCTTTCTGTCTGAAGAAGAACCATCCTAACCCTATCTAACTCTGGGCACAGAAACAGCCTCTCATCCTGCACAAAATCCACGGCCATCTGATGCTGGCCTTCCCAGCCTCCCACACTCTGAGCGACTCCTTTCTGTTGTTGGTAAGTTACCCAGTGCAAGGGGCTTTGTTCTGTGGCCCACACAGACCAAGGTTGCCCTGTACCCGCAGGAAAGTCTTGCCTGGGCAGCAATCAAGGCTGCCTCAAAGATGTGGATTCTAAGTTCACAGTTAACTCCTTTTATATATAATTGCTATCAAAATTCATGTATTACAAAAAGGATATAAATTTTATAACAGGGTTCTAAAAAAAGGAAGGGAATATTCATTCGCCAAGGCGTTGATGCTTTAAGACGCACTTGCTGCTGCAGCTTTGACGGGGTGGGGGTGGGGCGGTCCACCTCACATTAGGGGTGCAAAAGAATCCCAGAAACCCCTGTCTCTGGGCCACATGCACTTCGACTTACTGTCCCCTCAACTCCTCAGCGTCCCTCCTCCTTAGTCCCCTTCAGCAGCCATGCAACCCTCTTCTCTCAGAGACCACCACCTTGACACTGTAGACCAAACGATTCTTGGTCCTAAGGATGATGGTGTCTTTCTTGAAGGAATTCTGACAAATGCAAAACTCACACTTCATGAGGGCAGAAGAGAAGAGCCCTGGGTGTTTCTGCGTTTCTATATGACGGTGAAGAGTCCTTATTTGAGCAGGTGTTACAGAGCTGCCAGGTCATGGCTCGGACAAGCTGGGCTCTGCCTCATCTTCAGTAGATGATTAAAGAAGCAAGAAATGGCAAGAGGTAGAAAAAGATGTATTCAGTGTGGCCGTATTGAAAAGATGGACAAAGAGGCCATTGGACCCCTCTGTATTCCATGTCTGTCTAAGGGGTCCTGACATGAGATCCAAGTTTAAAGACAAGACGAGGTTTCTGAAGCGAAGTAAGTGATCCAGGCCACAGCTCAGCCCCACCCCTCACCATGGCTAACCTATAAGGCTGTCTAAGAAGTCGTCAGAGCTGCGTGGGAAACCTCCTTCTGGGAGACAAGAATCCCCTCTGGCTGGCTGGAGGCCTCAGCCTTTCCCCTCCCCCAGCGTGAGACCCCCGGTAACGGTCCAGGGGGAGATCCTCTGTACACTCTCTTTGTATCTCCCCGGATGGCTACACAGGAAATCTGGGGGCTGTAAAAGGACCTTTGTCTCATCTTTCCCCTCCCCCCCAGCTCACCAGGTATCATACATCAGACAAAGACGAAATCAAGAAGTCTGCATTCTCCTCATTTCAAAAATTGGGTTTAATAATTCATCTAAAAGAGATTTTTTAGCAACAAGCCTTGAATATAAAAAGGGAATGGGCCTCTCCAAAAGCATGTCTGTTCCTCTAGCCGCAATGCTGAGCGGGGAGAGAGAAACCATCAGTTGGGTCCATGTGTATCTCTCAGATCTGCTGAGGACACCACGGTCTGTTAGGCAAAAGTGGTTTTTAAAGCAACCTCTGCAGGGAAAGGAATGTAAGCCACACCCGAAAGAAAGTCTCCTTTGTTGCTGAGGAAATCCGCCTGCTGGTCATTTCCACAAATGGGCAACAGGAACACCCACAGACTGTAAATCTGTCTGTTTCCTGCCCAGACCCCACCATCGCCTGGGACCCGGAACCGCGGCTGCTCTCTGAGGCAGATGGCAGCAGGTGAGGGGTCTGTGGGTCTCCACACGCACACACGAGCTGTTTAGAACGTCACGGCAATCAGTCGTTCACCCAGCCGAGCTGCTGAAGCATGGCAGGCTGCCTTTAAATACCTGTCACTCCAACTTGCTGACACTAAGGGAGGAGGGAAAGCTGGTAGCATGAGAGGGAAGGAAATTAACAGAAACCTCTAATTGCCGGGGTTGAACTCGGCTACAGAGAGTCTGCAGCAGGAGGCGCCTGCAGCCCTTTCAGACGGAGGATGGGAAAGCTGCTGAGAGCACCAACGCCACCTCTTCCGTTTGATAGACAGTGTCTGCCTCCTGCCTGAGGAGTCTGGCATGGAGAATAGCATCTCCACTTCCCTTTCCCTCCTGTTTTGCTGTGGGTTTGCAGAATCTCATTGAATCCAGGAGCATCTTGAACAAACTGAATTTCCTAAACGCTTCAAATATCTGTGATCATGTGACCTCTCTTGAAATCTGGCAGGTTGCTATTCAGGCATTTTTTTCCCCTCAAAGACATAACCTGTTTTTCCTTGAAAAGTCTCTAGAGTGTGGATACCCAGAAGTAGGGGAGAAAGCAAGCACATATAGTCTCTCTGGGCTGTGGGGGGCCTGCCTAACTTCTGGAGAATAACATGGCCCTTTGAAGGTGTGGCTCTCTGGGCTGCGGGTGTAGGTCAGGAGGCAGAGTGCTTGCCTAACATTCACGAAGCCCTGGGTTCAATCCCCAGTACCGCATAAAACCAGGCATGGCGGTGTACGGCTGTGACCTTCAGGGGGTGCAGACAGGAGGATCTGAAGTTCAAGGTCGTCCCTGGCTGCTGTTCCAGCTTGCTTTCTATCATCCTGATAAAACACAAACACTTTATTTATCCTGATAAAGCCCCAAACCAGCTCAGGAGGAAAAGGGTTTATTTGATCTTACAGCTCACAGTTCACAGTTAAGGGAAGTCAGGGCAGGAACTCAGGCAGGAACCTGGAGGCGGGAACTGAAGCAGAGGCCACGGAGGAGTGCTGCTCACCGGCTTGCTCCCCGTGGCTTCCTCAGCCTGGGGTGGCACCACCCACAGTGGGCTGGGCCCAGCCTACATCAGTCATCAGTGGAGAAAATGCCTCACAGACTAACCTGAACTGACAGACGAATTTTCTCAATGGAAGTTCCCTCTTCCAAAATGACTCTAGTCAGTTGACAAACAGACAGATAAACAAAACCTAACCAAGACAGCTGCGTAGTGAGTTCTGAGGCCAGCCTGGGCTACATGGACCTTTTTTACAAAGAAAAAGAGAAAGAGCATTTTTTTTTTTTTTTTGCTCTGGCAAAGCTATGACTGCCTGTTTGTTCTTGAGGAAGAGCAGAGGCGTAACAGGATTACTGCATTCTGGGTTCAGCATTTACAAAGGCAAAGGTTGGGAAGCAACCTAGAAGTGAAAACTGAGGCTAGCGAGTAATTAAATCGTAGTAAATTCTAGCAATGAAATACTGTGCAGTGGTCAAAGCAGCTGTAGATTGGTAGATAATATGGAAGCGTTCATGTTGTAGTTATAACATGCTGTAGGACAATGCATTATGATGGTTTTTAGTTCTTTTAATAAATTTAAATTTGTTAGGTACGTATGCTTAGGAACGCGACTAGGAGCATTTTCCAGGCCACATTTGAAGGAAGCTGAGAGTAGGTGGCCTCTGTGCTTCCGTCTAATGTAAGATAGCACCCACTGAGAGGAAAACGATGAAGAAATCTGCGGCAAAGAGTCTGATGAATCGTCAATGCCCTTGTGTTGTCACTAAAAAGATGGCTCCGATCAGCTCGATTTAACAAAGAGCCACTGGACAGTCCACTTGGACAGGCCGGAGCTAGGTGGTCCCTGTGCCTCTGGAGTTTAGGTGCCTGGACGGCGGTGCAGCGCTGACCCCCGACCACCTTTCAAACAAGAGCCCCCAGGCTTTGCCCGAGCAGAGGAAGCCAAACTGTCTGGGCTCAGAGTCTCCTGGTAGCTGGGCCAGTTAACCTCTCCGAGCCTCGCTCTCTCCACCGGAAATGGAAGCTGATAGCACCAACTGGTAGCTGTTGGGGTCACCTGAGTGACTGCACATAGAGCTCTGCTGGCACCTTGGCCTAGAGGTGCCGCAGCCTTCCTCGCTTGGCCGGAAGCTGCCGTCTTCCCTGTGGCTCAGCAGAAAGCACTCTGGCTAGGGGAGGAGCACACAGGCCACACAGAAGTGCAAGTGTTCTCCATCCTAGATGTGTAGCGGGGGCCCCTACGTGGGCAGGGACACCCCATGTGTACAAGTACACACCCCTGGCACATTGGCACCGACCTGGCTTCCAGGCCTACCTCTGTCCCCCAGGCTGGCGTTAAGTGTTTTCTGCTATCACCCAACAACTATAGCTAACGGGATGGAGAAGGGAAGTGAATGAAAGGCAAAGGAAGAAGACAGGGGCTTCCCCAGGCTGAGGCCACCACGCATCTGGTTCCCAGTGCCCTGGTTGGTCACTACCCCATCTGGGACCTTCAACAGTTTCTAAGACTGAAGGGAGAGAGGGATTAGAAAGTCAATGGGGGAGTGAGCAAACATAGCATCCTTTCAAAAAAAACAAAACAAAAAACAGCAACCAACAAATAGCATCCGTGGATTGCTCCCAGCCTCACATGCCTTACCCTCTGGCCCCGTCCCAGGCTGTGCTGGGAAGCTGGTCTAGAGACTGCGGGAGCATCCTCAGGAGCCACTGTGCTTACCAGCAGCAGTGACGCCACCATGCGCCCGGTCCTGTCCACACTGCTGGGCCGCTTCACCAGCATGGAGCCGGGCAAACAGATTCTGCTGATTTTTCGATTGTTTTTGTTATTTCTAAGTGTGTGTGTGTGTGTGTGCCTGTGCCTGTGTTAGAGCACATTTGACTGCACTGCCTGAAAAGACCAGAGGTGTCCCGTTCCCTGGAGTGGAAGTTACAGGCAGCGGGAGCTACCGCATGGGCTCTGGGAACGGAACTCAGGCCTCCGAGGGAACAGCAGCGGACGCCCAGCTGCTGGGCCACCTTCCCATCGCCTCCATTGATGCTGCAACCACAATTCCTTAGACAAGGAAGCTGATATTCAGAGATAATAAGCTACTTGTCCAAGGTGCAGTAGGCAGGATAACGGCTCCCCAAAGATGGCTGCGTTAGTTTTCTTGTTGTGACAGCGGCGGCCTGTGAGAAGCAGAGACAGAGGATGCCTCGTAGCCTGCTTCCCACTTCAGCCTTGGTTCTCCTCCCAGCTAGACCTCTCAAAGCTTCAGCAGCTCCGGATAACACTGCCAACTGGGAACCCCACGTGAGCCCGTGGGGACATTTCAGAACAAATCATGATGATATCCTTGTCTGCAATGTCTTACCCCATTGCCAAGGTGACTGGATTGGACCCGCCTAAGGGTAGAGTCTGGGCATGCCTGTGAGGTGCTTCCAGAGCAGTTGGCTGAGCACCAGGATTCACTACCCTCTGCTTCCTGCCTCCCCTCCCTGCTGCCTTCCCAGCATGGTAGACTGTACCCAAATGTTGAGATCTAAAGCAAACTTCCCTTCCTTACATTGCTTTGCTAGGCATTTTGTCACAGGAGTGACAAAAGTTTTAATGCAATATTCTAACCACCAGCCCCCATGACTGTGACTGGAGCTCACAGTGATTGGGAGAGAAGCCTGGCCTAGCTCATGGAGGCCACAAAACCACATGGGTCTTAAAAAGAGAAGGAGGGAGGCAGGAGAGCCAGAAGAAGATGAGGCAGTGGAGTCAGACGTCAGTGATAGGGCCATGAGCCACGACCTGCTGGGAGCTGGAAGCAGCTGGGAAGCAGGCTTCCCCTGGGACTCTGGAGAGAAGAGCCCTGTCACCCCACACTAGCCTTCTGACCTGTGCAGCTGCAGGAGGGGGCTCTGCGGTACGTGGGTCACTAAGCTTGTGGTGATTTAGTCCATCCACAGAAGGAAAATGTGATGCAAGCGCAAGCACGTCACATGGCAAAAGCAGCAGGACTTGAACCCTGTTCCCTGGGACACAGAGGCTACATTCTTATTTCCATGTTACATGACCTTGGAGTTTCAGCTTTGGATTGCTAAACTATGGCTTTTATATTATTACACTGAACATGACGTCATGAAACAAGATGTGGAGCCTGAAGGGTTTTCCTAAGGTTTGAAGTGTGATGTGAGACAGTTCCGATGGGATGCAGCATCCGAGCGGTGTCTCCAAGTGGCGAAGTGGTGCCGCGATGGCAGTGAGGAGCTCCGAGAGCCCAGGGAGCGGACAGAGTGGTCAGCCCAGGGAGCAGGAAGATGGACCATCTGGGCAGCCCCCACCTCCCTTCCGAAGGAAGAACCCACGCTGATTAAAGGTGGAAAATGAAAGGATTATCAATAAAGACAACAAAGACAGTTAGCGAGACACCCCATAATCAAGAGGTCGCAAACCAGGGAAACTTACACACAAGCTCAGCAAACCATGTTGGTGATTTCTATTAACAGATAACCATGACAAACAGGTGAAAGTATTTGCAATTATTTTAAAACTTGGGGGCTGGTGGGGTGGCTCAGTGCGCACAAGCCTGATGAGCAGGTTGGCTCCTCAGGGCCCACATGGTGGAGGAAGAGAACCAAGTTCTGAAAGCTGTTCCTCTGACCTCCATGCTTTCACTACGGCAAAGGCATGCACACACATACATACTCAAAATAAATAACCAAAATGGAGTACCCCAAAACTTCCAGTTGTTATATAGACCAGAAACTAACAAGAGAAAGTTAGAAACCTTATAGAGAATAGCTGGAGGAGAGGTGGTGTCAGTTCGTAGATGGGGTCCTCACACACTCATAACCAGGCCACACAATGGAAGCAGTGGGCTTAGCGCCCTGCAGCCACAGGAGGAGACAAACATAGAAAGATAACGAATAGTAAGGGCTGACGAGGTTGTGGGAAGGGGAGTGTGTTCTGCTTCTGAAGGGCTGAACTTGGCAGTTAGTTGCTGGGGAGCCCCCTCTGATAGGACCGTTCTCCTGGAAACATGGCCCCAAGAGCTGTGCGCTGAACCTTAAGGAGGCGTGAGTAAGCACGTTCACAGTTCGGTTTTGTTTTTCTGTTCCTAAGGTTTGGTTTTCTTCATGTTGTCTGTGGGCATACAGAACTTGAGGTCTCCCTGCACCTGAAATAGTGAAACAAGGAGAGACCCCACTTCTTCAACAAGCCAGGCCAAATTGCAGAAAGTGGTCCGCAGGGACAGCCACTCCCCCTGTTGCTGACTGGAAGCGCTGACAGGAGGGTAAGGCCATCCCCTTCCCTACAGTCTGGGAGCTGGGAGGACTGAATCCCCGTCAGCGGTCAGCGCGCTGGACACAGCCCGAGTGAGGCCACTTGGAAAAGAACAAAACACCGTTTCAAGTTGCTGGAAAAACTCTATGAGATTTGTTTTTCAGGCTTGAAAAAATGAAACCAAAGATTACAGAGATGTGTTTTGTCTTGTGTTTTACAAAAACATGTCTTCAGTGAGACCTCCCTGCTGTTTGTAGTGTATTCTGAACCAGGGCTGGTGCACTAAACATTTGATATGAACACAAGAAAGGGAGCAAATGAGGGCTTGCGCTCAGACCAAGAGCAGACTGCACCGGACCTTTGTCTGGTTACTTGACATCTTTTCTTGGTTTAAGTCCAAAAGGTTTTTAGTTTCTGCTAAGTTCATGTGGCTTTAGCAGTTCTCCAGCTTAACATTTACCATCTTCGGGAAACCCTGCCTCCGCAAATCCCACTTTCTCTCCGGCACTGGTCTGCGCAGTTTGCTTTGCTGGCTGGCACAGGGACGCCTCAGCAGGAACCCATTTTGTGAAGGGTCTGCCAGAACCGTGGGGTCATTTATCTGCTCACCAGGCAGCCTTCCTGCTCTGAGGAGTGATGGCAGACACGCTCTAGGCAGTGGCTGAAACTGATTGTCAGCTTGACTGGGTCAGGAGTCAGTCAGGACACCAACCTCTGGACACCCCGTAGAGAAGCTTTCAGGCCCGGTTACTGTGAGGGCTGAGTGCCCCTCCCCTCGCTTCCTGACTGGGGACCGGTTGCTCACACTCCTCTCCTCACCATGATGGAGTGAACTCTCGAACTGTGTGCCCAACCAACCTTCTTCCTCAGTTGCTTTCGTCACAGCCAGACGAGTAACTGATGAGCTTTTCAAGACCCTCACTTCCCAGTGAGGACAGCAGAGACTCACAGAAGTCACAGCTTGCTCGGCGTACAGTGGCTTGACGGTGGTGCAGTGAGAGGGAGAGAGAAGCGGGTAACGCTGAACTGTAAATGTGGCAACGGGGGAGCGTGGTGGACAGGGAGGTGGAGGCACCGCTGGTATTGGTCATAGTTTGTGAGCACACCCTTCCGGCAATGAAAGCCGTTGGCATCGCACACAGAAGCATCTTGGCTTGTTACCCTTGAGGAAACAGGAAGCATGAATTTGCCACTAAATGGTGGCTCGTGCCTCTGTCCCTGCACAGCCTCCTGCCTGGGGCTTTGCTGCCCCCCCCCACTCTCCTAGAGGCTGCTCACTTCACCCAAGGACCTGCTGTGCCCAGAGGGCCGAGGGCACGGGTGAGGAGACCATGTCCACTTCCCTCAGCCTGCTGACCCCATTCACCCTCTGACCTTGGTTAAGGCTGAGACTTCAGGAATCTGGGGTTTGTTCTCTCCTGGGTTGTTCTGGAAGCCGCTCGTCCTGCAGCTGCCTTGCTGTGGCCACCTGCAGCTCTGCTCCTACCGTTGGTCTAACCTGCAGCTGCCTCGCTGTGGCCACCTGCAGTCAGATCTCAAAGTCCCCGGATATGGAGAGCCTCAGGAGCACTGAGAAGCAGAGGCTCTCTGAAAAGCCTCACAGCCCACCCCCTTTCTCAGCAGCGTGTCCAGTGTGGTGCTCCTGAAATGGCGGGTCTCATCTGAGGGTCGTGGCCCTTTCACAGGGGTCTCCTACAATCATTGGAAAACGTGGATGTTTACGGTATGATTCGTAACAGTAGCAAAAGTACAATTTTGACCAATAAAAATAATGTTGTGGTCGGGGTCACAACACGAGGCAGTATGTCGAAGGGTCACAGCACTGGGAAGATGAGAGCCATCGGCTTAGAAGGGCCCCACAGCTGTCAACGCACACAAACAAGGTTCTCAGGACTTGAGGGGGTGGTGACGTTGGTAACGGAGCAGCGGAAGGTGACCCCACCCCCACCCCTCATCAAGGGCCTATGAAAGAGCCCTTCCTAATGAACACCAGTGGGGCCTGTGTTCCTGCCAATCCAGAGGTTCAGGTCACACTGGGAAAAGAAGTGGACTTTGCACAAGCTGGCGAAGCGAGGGGCTGTGCAGAGGGCCGTGTCCAGTGGCGTCTTCCTCTCTGCGCTTTGGGCATGGAGCTGGGCAGAACGGCATTTTCAGTTCCTGCCTTCCTTCCGCTAACGGCATCACAGAAAGGGGCTTTCTGACTCGGCAACAGGAGAGTCAGGACTCAGCAAACACAGTGCCTGGCAGAAGCGGTTGGCAAACTAGGTACCGGGTTAGACCACAGCAGGCGCCACTGCCCACAGGAAGCCATCAAAGAGGACTATCCAGGAAAGGGCCAAAGGACGTGGCTGTGGCATTGCTGCTTCTCACCAGCTTCACCCCATCCTGGAGGACCGCTCTGGACAGGAACTGGCAGGGCAGTGGCCTTCCTTCACTGAGGAGTCAGTTCTGCAGTCCATCCCACTGTGCCCCACGCTCCGGTTAGGCTGGCATGTGGCAGGCTCTTCCGTGCCATGCTATGCCTGGCACATGGCGATGGCAGAGAGCTGCTGGCAGATAGGGGAAGAGAAGCGGCCCCCACTGGCCTTTCCCACTCACAAGTGATGCAGGGTGCTTGGTTCTCGAGGCCATTTGATTCGGGGCTGGACTTTTTAGACACTCATGTCCAAGGGAGCACCTGTGCCAAACACTGTGGGAAATAAAGATGGGAAGGAGTCCCCTCAAGCCAGAGACCAGACACTCATGACTGACAGGACAGGGCAGTAGTGAGCACAGAAGGGTCAGTAACACAGCTTTGTAAAACTTAATAAAATGCCTAATTGGCCCTTATTAGATTTATTTGTGTTACAAAAGAAAAGCTGTTGGCTAATGAGCAAAGCTTTCCTCTCCAAATCTCAGATCATAAATTCATTTTCCTTCTTTCTTGCTAGTTTAGCACATTCTTTAATGGCTTGGTTAAAATGATTATTAACCCTAAATTAAATATCCTTGGTAATGAATCCCCAGGAGCCACGGAAAGTCACCCCTGCTTCCCATGTCATCCTCTCCGTGGCCACGGTGTTGTTTTCTCCCTCTAGAACCACTCACGAGCCACTTTAAAGCAGAGAAATGTCTTCCTAGTTACAGGAAAGAAAATACGTGAGGACAAAACAGTAAAATGTGTTTGCTAACTGGGCCAAAGGCTTCTCAGCTATGCGATGACATTCCCGTTACAGAGTGTATTTTAAAATGGAATAGCAAGTGTTTGTGCTGGCTGTGTAGCTCATCTGTAAGAGATGACAATGACTGTCATAAGCTGTGGGGCTTATGGGAGTTAAGTGCTTCAAACGGCACCAAGCCCGCAGCGAGCATCCTCTTCTGGCCATCAGGTCACCAGACATCATCCCAGGCCACTCAGGCGGCCACGCTGGCGTGTCTGCAAATAACATTGTTAAAGGCTTCTCAGCAATATTCAATTTGAACTGGCTCCAAGAATTACTTTTCCATTAACAAACACATATTTTTTTCTAAACAAAACCTAGATTTAAACATTGTGTGTGATAGAGATCATGAAACTAAGAGGAGGTTGTGAGAGGGGACAGGGAGTTCTCTTAAAAGCAGAGGGGTGAGGATATAAAACACACATGATGAGCAAGCATAGAGGACCACCTGGGGGAGAGAAGGAGAACAGCCAGGGAGGGAGGGAGGAGAGCAACTGAAAACCAAGTGTAAGGCCCTGTGCGTATGAAGTGTCAGGATGGAGCTCTCACTTTGTATGCTGATGTTGAGATTAATAAAAGTAATAGCACATATTAGTGAGAGCTCTGAGTACTCAGAAGACCAGCACTTCTCCCATTGTGGAGGACACAAGCAACTGTGGCTGCTGTGTCCAGCTGTGTCCAGCCGGCCAGGTATGCAAGGGGGTGGTCCCTCACTCACTTCTACTTCTCACAAGTGACGACAACTATGGTAGAACATAGCCGCTCTGGGCTCTGTGTTTCTACTTAAAAGTTCCACCTTCGTGGCGGCAGGAGCAAGCCACAGCAGAACTGAGGAAGACTATTTCATTTCTACCGTACAGTGGCCGTGGCCTCCACCTCCAGAAATGCGCCTGACATGCGTCTCAGCAGTCACTGTCCATGCCACACTGTACCCCCATGGACAGCACACTTCACAGTTACTTTTCTGCTCCTGCTTCTGTGCAGTCGTTGGACTTGCCCCTAACCTCCCCCAGCTGACCTCAACCTGACCCGGGCCTCATTAACACACCTTTCAGATTCTGGCTAAGCCCTGTCCTTGCAGAATTCTCAAGCTGTCTACAGGGCCATCTGTAGAAAGCAAGAAAAGGGACGCACAAGAGGAGGAGGCTCGGCTCCCAGTGCACAGTCACTGTGAGCTGGAAGTGTGTGCCCTTGGGTTCCTGTAAAATCTGTGTCACTTGCCCAGCACTCTCCGGAGGTGAACTGGAGCAGCTCCCGGCAGCCATCACCTTGACCACTAGTCGGGAAATTTCTATACTTGTCTGGCTCTGCGTGGGTTTGCAGCTGCACTAACCCTCAGTGCAGAGAAACCCAGGAGGAATGGTTTAATCAAATAAGGGTTTTCTATTCCTCGTGTGACTAAGAGTTCAGATCTGTGTCCTAGAGCTAGCTGTACAGCTGCTTAAAAACCACCAGGAACCCAAGACTGTGGCGCCCTGAGCAGGAAGTTTCTGTCCTCCTTCTGGAACAGTAGCTGCCTGCCCCAGGATGGTGTCCGCACCCCAGATTCACAGAATGAGGAGCTGGTGTCAATTAACACCGTCCCTGCTTAGAAGGAAAGCACCGGCCTGCTGAGACAACATACCAGCACTCTTGGGGCACAGCACCGCAGGGGATGAGCCACGTGATCAGCTCCCACCACAAGGGAGCATGGGAAGGGCAGAGCCAGGCCATCCATCACAAAGCTCCCTTCTGCACAGGTTGGAAAGGAACCTGAATTAATTAGTTACCTGACAAAAGCACTCACAAAAGGAAAGACTTATTTGGCCTGAGTCTTGAAGGTAGAGGCCATCATGGTGGAAGGAATCCAGGCAGGAACTGAAATCGGAGGGCGATGAAGCTCAGCTGGCTTTCTCTGGGGCCTCAGCTCACAACATGGTGGCAACCTTGTCTGCTGGTTTCCCCACCTCAGCTAATCTAATCTAGGCAACTCCTAGCAGACAGGCCCAGAGGCTTGTGTCCCGGGCCACTCTAGAGCCTGTCAAGATGGCAATCAGTATTAACCATGTAAGTCTACCCCTTGACACGCAAACAGAATCTTTAAGCCACGACTCTCTACCCTTTGCCCTAAAAGCTCATGACCAGCACAGTACCAAATACATTGTTCTCTTTGTCAGCTGCTCAAGTGACTGCCACCATGCCTTCCCTTAAATGATGGGCTGCAGGCGCACCATGAGCCAAAATAAACCGCTTTTCACTGAAGTTACATTTTCAGATGCTTCTCAGAGCAGTGAGAACAGTAATGAATATGAGACACCATGACATAAACAGTGCCAAATGCAGATGATGGGTGGACAATCTCGCTTGTCACTGTCAGACTCTGACTCGCTTCTGTCCATGAGACAAACACAATTTGTGCTGTTACCTTATGTTTGTAAAGACAGGGTCTCACTCTGCAACCCTAGCTGACCTGGAACTTGCTGTGTAAATCGGGCTGGACTTGAATTCATAGGATCCTCCTGCCTCTGCCTCCCAAGTGCTGGGATTAAAGGTGTGTCCTACCATGCCTGGCTCTTTTACCTTTAAAAACAAAATCATAAAGTAACTTTCTCAAACTGCTTACTTATCAGTGGTAGAGCATTGGCAGATGTCTGATGAGCCAAAGGGAGAGGAAGCCCTGGAGATGTGAATAACCTCAGAAAACCCAGGACTTGAAGAGCTGGTGAATTCATAGACAACACTACAATCATCAGGCTTTGGAAGGCTCACCCAAGAGTTAAGCATTGCTCTGGGCTGGTGAGGAGTGTGATCTTCAGGTGAATAGGCTGGGAAACATTTGGCATCTTTGGTGTTCATAGTCACATGGTTGGCCAGGATGAGCCAGCCCAAGTGCAGAGAGAGACCTTCTAATTCAGCCGTCTCTTCTGATTCTCCCTGGCACAAGCTTTCCAGTTCATTATCTCTCCTTTATAGCATCAAGAGAGTCAGAAGTCCCAACAGGAGTCTGCTGTTGGTATCACACATCTACAGGTCTAAGGACACACCGGCTGCCTCACAGTGTGAAGCACTCAGCCATCCCCACTCTGTGCCTTGTCCCTCAGTGTCTGGCCAATCCCAGGGCTTTGTGGGGTGGGGGCCCTTATCACCTTCTTACTACTACTTCCTCCAGCTGAGACCCTCCCCACCCTTAGGCTCCCCTCAGAGAACCTGGTTCCACCAACGTCAGAGGCCACCACAAGCTTTAGAAGGCGTTCTGGAGTAATTGCCATCTATCACACAGACAGAACGCTTGAGATGGTTCAGGAAGTGTAGACGCTTGCCGCCAAGGCTGACAACCTGAGTTCAATCCCCAGGACACACACACACACACACACACACGCACACACACACACACACACACACCGTAGAGAACCGACGCCTGCAAGTTGCCTTCTGACCTCCACGTGCACGCCATGACACATATGCCCCTCCTCCTCAAAAATGCACACAAATAAATAAATGCAGTTAAGAAAAGGAGATCACAGAGCAATCTTAACAAAAATATGTTTAAATGAAAATTCTTGTAACATACACTTTTAAGTGAAAACACTTTAGATGTTTTTTCTGTGTTGCTACAATTCGTTCGACTATGAAAGGATGTGTTTTGGAACATTCTCTTCAGGAAACAAAGCCTAGTGTCTGGTTTTGCCAAACATGTTTTTCTTTTAGTACATAAAAAGCCAATTTAGTACATATGATTGTACTTTTTATAAAGAATCTTAAAAGGAAAAAGTTTTGTTTTTTACAACACTGCAAAATTGGCTCTCAGGACCACACGCAGCGTGGCAGCCTGGCTCGTGCCCCTCCAAACGTGCTTCTAAGAGGCAGTGAAGCACTTCTGAGCAAAGCCTTCGCATGTGGCATTATCTGTGAGACCTAGTGAGACCTCTGGGAAGCCTGCACCTGGAGGAGAGTCCTCCCCAGACCTCACCCCTGCTGGCGCACTGAGGCCTTTCGCCTGTAAAACTAAGAAATAAACTCCTGCTGTTTATAAGCTGCTCAGCTTCAGTACTCATGAAAGCAACCCAGACTCCCTAATACATACCAAAACCTACATATAGCAGCAGAAAAGCCAAGTCCCTTGCAGTCCTCGGGATCCCAGATGACAGTGGTTCCAAAATCTGCTGCTTGCACCATCTTAGCACAAGTGAGCAGGCAGCTTCTCCAGGGAAGGCACTGACAGCAGCATCAGACTTCTGTGCACGCATGTGTGAATGTGTGTTTCACAGTGTCCGTGTGGAGATCATAGGACAATTTTTTAGCATTGAATCTCTCCAACTGTCAATTCTGAGGATAAAACTTGGGTCACCAGGCTTTCATGCACGTGCCTTACCCACTGAGCATGCCACCCCCTCAGCCATGACAGGACTGATACGCCATAAGTCACACAACCACGTTTAGGGTATTTATATTCCAACATTCTGGAAGCCGACACTTCGATTCTAACACCCTTGCAAAGAGCTGGAGAATCTGCTACCTCCTCCCTGCTCAAATGGTCACTGCCATTAAAATGGAGCAAAACCAGCCTGTGGGTAACCAAGGGCTGAGGGCCACAGTGGCTCAGAGCGGGAAAGGAAGGGCTTGCAGAAAGCAATGTAAGGCTGAAGGGTTAGAGCCATGAAAAGAGAAGAGAGGGCTCACCCACACTTGTCACCCAAAGGCCAGGCACCAGAAAAGCAGCTCCTCTGAATTAGTGTGGCTGGGAGTATCAGACAGAGGAGACATCATTAAAAACACTATCATCCATGAATTTGTACAACTACTATTGTGTCAACTAATTATTTTAATTTAAAATAAAGACCACCAAAGGTTGACTTGTATTTAATATATGTAAAACCAGAAGGCATTTCTGAAAGAGTAACCCAAGCCTAACACAAGCTTTCCACTGGCTTCTGGTGAACACAACAGGCTAGCCAGAGAAGCTGGAGGCAGATTCCCTTCACTTTTCTCTCCTACTCGGAAGATGGTGTGGGTCACCCCCGCTCTATGCGATAGGAACAATGCCAAGCCAGAGGGTAGGAGTGCCCGCTGGGTGAGGGGCTTGGTGTGAGGGCAGAGGCACCAGTGTGATCTTAAAGACCCACCTAAAAAGGCTGGACACCCTGGTGTGTTTCGTGATCCTAACACAAAGGAAGAAGACTAAGCAGCTGGCCCTCCTGCCTCAAAAACACAAGGCAGGTGTTACCCGAGGTTGACATCTGCCTCCAGATGCCTGTGCAAACAGAGGCATTCACACAGATCAGCACATAAAAAAAGCAAGGAGGGAGGGGAGAGGAAAGAAGAGAGGGAGGAAAGGAGAGAGGGAAGAAAGGAGGGAGGGGGGAGGAAAGAAGAGAAGGAGGAAGGGAGGAAAGGAGGAAGGGAGAGAGGGAAGGAGGGAGGGAGAGGAGGAGGGAAGGTGGGAGAGAGCAAAATAGGAAGAGAGGGAAGGAGGGAGGGAGGGAGGGAGGGAGGAAAAGGGACTGGGATGAGAGTTTTGATGAAATAGTAGGGCTCCTGAGGCCCAGTCCCAGATCCCCCTGTAGAAAAGCTGCCATGTTTACTGAATGAAACTCCATCCGTACTTTTGGGCATCTTTTCTGCAAATCTCCCAGCTGGAGAGCACTTTGCATTTCTGCTGAGCCAACGTATATGCTCTCATTTCTCTCAGCAACCTTCTGGGATTTGGACCGGCTCTGAGGAATCCACCAGCATTAGGGAGTGCCAGGAAGGGTGTGAGGATAAACCACTCAGTGCGCCCTCCTGAGCTCCCAGCTCGAAGTTTACCTGAACCAGCACCGAAGGTCCCCTGACCTGCAGTGGTGAGGGAGCGGCTCCTGTCTTGGGTGAGACTAACCTGAAATGTCTTTCAGAGGAAACAGTTAAGACGAGCTTCCCCTTCCAAGCAGTGAGTTGGCAGGGCTGCCCAAGGAAAGTTCACAGCGATCTCTGAGTCACACTTCCTGGCTTCCTGGCTCCATCCTTTCCGTTGCCTGCTTATTTGTGAAACACACACTTCTCTGGAAAGCGATGTGGATAACACATTTGACACTAATGTAGACACTAATGATTTAAGTCTCTCCAACCAAATATGAGCATTTTCCTGTGGCGCAAATAAACACGTGCGTGGGTTGCCATGGTGGTTTTCTTTCCCCGTACACTCTGTTTGGAAGTCTGTACACTTGTTTTCTCCTTTTCCCCTAAAGTCTGAGTGTTTTCATAAATGCAAGGCATATGTTTTGGAGGAGGGTACCTTAGAGGAACTTGCTACGAACAAACAAAGCCCACAGTGCCTTTTCTCACAGGTAAATGAGCTAGGAAGTCTTTTTATTTATTTCCTTCTTTCTTTCTTTTTTTTCTTTCCTTCTTTTTCTTTTTGGCTTTTAAAGATAGGGCTTCTCTGTGTATCAAGAGCTCTGGGTCTCTGGACTTACTTTGTAGACCAGGCTGGCCTGAGCTCATGGGGATCTGCCTGCCTTTGCCTCCTGAGTGCTGGGATTACAGGTGTGTGCCACCGTGCCCAGCAAGCTCTTAAATTCTCTTAAATTCTGGATTTCATGGTGCTTTTCATGGTGTCTCCATTTGGTTTTCCTATTGGGTGTCTGTGGAGAGCTGTGGAACGCAGCTACAGACAAAGCTAGCCTGAGAGACAGTCCTCTTCTGGTTCCTCTAGCTCTGCCAGATGTGGCTTCTGTCAGCCACGTAGCAGAGTTGGGTGAAGCTTGGTGGGAAGTGGTGTTCTATTCCTTGGTCTTCGCTGTTGGGATTCAATCAAATTTTGGGAGTCTCCACCATAGCCGTCACCATGTCAGTCCCACGCACACTCAGGAAGCAGCCACCCATCAGTCTACGGCTGGAGCCATCCCAGTTCGAGATGAGAAAAGTGAGATTTCAATGGAAAAAGTGAAGGTAAAACGTTATATGTCCAGAAAGAGGCTAGATTATGCCCCTATGGAATCCTCAGATGAGGAGGATGAAGAATTTCAGTTCAGTAAGAAAGCTAAGGAACAAGAAGCAGAGCCTGAGGAACAGGAGAAGGACTCACCCAGTGATCCCTGACCTCTTCATTTACAGAACCATATTTGTGAAGATGTGGAAGATATATTGGCATGACATCAAAAATAATAGAACCTGAAGTACTGGAGAAAATGACTCAGAAATAGAAGTAGATGCTTGGCATGCGGAACAAGAAGACAGCAGTGAAGCGAAGGGGGTAGAAACTGACGATGAGAAATAGACCGGCACTGTGGCATGATGCATCATCGAGCACAAGAGAGGAAAACTGAAGAGATGGAAGTCATGGAAGTGGCAGGTAAAGGATGTTCTGGGGAGGAGTCGGAGTCAGAGTCTGAGTATGAGGAGTACACGGACAGTGAAGATGAAATGGAGCCTTGACTTAAGCCTGTCTTCATTCGAAAGAAGGACCGAGTGACAGTCCAAGAACGAGAAGCTGAAGCATTGAAACAGAAGGAACTGGAGCAGGAAACAAAACACATGGCTGAGGAGCGGCTCAAATACACACTAAAGAGTGTAGAAGAAGAGACCAAAAAAGAGCTAGAGGAGAATAAGCGGTCCCTGGCCACCTGGACACACTAAGTACCACCAACGATGAAAATAATGAGGAGGAATATGAAGTATGGAAAGTCTAAGAGCTCAAAAAAAACAAGAGAAGACCGAGAAGCACTTGAAAAGAAGAAAGCAGAAGTTGAACGCATTCGAAACCTGACTGAGGAAGAAAGGCGGGCTGAACTTCGGGCAAATGGCAAAGTCATTACTAACAAAGCTGTTAAAGGCAAATACAAGTTTTTACAAAAGTATTGTCACTGGGGTGCGTTCTTCATGGATGAGGATGAAGAAGTCTGTAAGAGAGATTTTAGCGCACCTACTTTTGAGGACCATTTCAACAAAACCATTCTTCCAAAAGTCATACTGGGAAAAAAACTTTGGACGGTCTGGTCATACCAAGTACACCCACCTTGTGGATCAAGATACCACTTTCTTTGACTCTGTGTGGGGCCAAGAGAGTGCCCAGAACACAAAGATTTTTAAACAAAAGGCTGCTGGGGTGCATGATATGTTTGAGGGACCATCTGCCAAGAAGAGGAAAACCACTTCGGTTTCAACTGCTCATTCCAACCATGAGACACAAGGGGATCTGGCCCTCAATTTTCTTTAACCATTATTTACATAGTTTTTGTATAGAGCCTTCTGTAATGTTAAAGCTGATCTGCATATCATAAGATTAAACTCCAGTATCTACCCTAGGGGAAGTTGGTAGTCAGAGATGGGTAAGATTTTTCTGAGGTATAGTCAACCTAAGACAGGGCATGAATGGCGGAATTAATGCACCAATGATAGGTAAGAATGTATATCCTTCAGGAGAGACAACCTAAGACAGGCACAATCTTCTGTTCCATAGCTCTTAAGCTATGGTCTTTGAAATATATATATTAAAAAAAAAAAAAAAAAAGGAGACCTATGGAGGGCCATGGGATGCAGCTACAGACAAAGCCAGCCTGAGAGACAGTTCCTGAGAGACAGGTGACCTGGAAGCCTCCAGCACCTGAACGCAAATGGCTTCTGGCTAAAGCAACACACCTGTGGCCAAGCTTGACTGAGCTGGATCACTGGGACTCACACTGTGGTGTGGAGAGCTGCTTGTTAAGCTGCTTTGTCATGTTTTCAGCAGTTTTTGAAAAGAAGTTAGGCGTTTCCACACCTTTTTCTTTTTGTATTGATGTGACTTGCTTGCTTTGCCTATAAACCTGGAATAAACCCTCGCTGCTTCAGTCAGACCGACAGCCCTCTCAAGCCGATCCCGTGTGAAGTGCGATCTGTCCTCACTCCCCACTCAGGTACTGTTCAGCGATGCTAGCGGGCTCCGGCAGGTGTCACATGGGTTTTTAAATTTTTGTTTTGCTTTTTTTTTTCCCTAAGTGAAATAGCACTGACTGAGAACATGGCAACAAAAGGGGCTACTTCCTTCATTCCCACACCCCAGGGGAAGACAGTTCGGCTGCTGTCCGAAGTACTCACCCAGCTGTGTCTCAATAACAAGGGCAGATTGCAATTTCTTGATTAAGCAGGGTTAGAAATGCTCTGTTGATGAAAAATAAGTCTAAAATAATAATAACAATAATAGATAAATACATAAATACGTTTAAAACACACATGCTGTTCTTCCAAAGAACCCAAGTTCATTTCACCACAACACCCATGGGGGATAGAGGGCTTACAACCACTCATAACTTCAGCTTCAGGGAATCTGATGGCCTCTTCTGACCTCCAAAGGCACCTGGATGAACATGTATACACAAGTAAAATTACATATGTGTGTGTATTTATATGCGTGTATATATATTTAAAAAATAAACAAGCCGCTAACTTCCTTTAGGTCGGACAACAGTAACACTCTTCCATCTCACCTTCCCTGCCTCAGCCACCATTGGCTCTGTTCTGTTCATCTGCTGTTTTGGGAACTGGAGTGACTGCGATACTGCACAGCTAGTGATTTCATTCCTGTGACAATGAATAGTAACCACTCTTGAGTCAGGGAGACATCTTCTCATAGCTTGTAATTTTTGGTTTCCTGGAGTTTGTCACTGCCTCAAGCTTTCCCATCTACTTCATATTTATAGTAGATCTGTAAAACGTCTGAGAACAGCATGGACTACATGGTCATGTAGGGAGATGTTCCCGTGTTGTTCTGTCTTCCTAGCAGTCGCTCTCCATAGCTCCCCACTTGATCACTTCTAGGTTGAGTGTGGACTCACCCACCTTTTCCTCTGTGGCCGTTCTGGTTGGTATCTCTGGTTTGGATCCATCTTCTGTCTTCCCCTCTTCCCTGTTTTCTCTTGCTTAAACACACCCTGTATTAGTGTCGCAGAAAAGGCTGCCAAGGAAGCAACTTTTTTGGACAGTGTATTTGTCTAAAAATACTTGCTTTTAAGTTTGATTACTGGCTTGAAAATATAGATTCCCTGATTTGAAACGTATCTCCTTGTGCATCTGAAGTTATTTACCGTCCCTCGACTTCTGTAGTGCTTCTGAGGACTCCTGCATCTTTACCCACCAGTGCCTGGTGTGGGACATAGCTTTCAGGATCTTATTTCTTCTTTGCTTTGGTGTAAATACTGTCTCCACCTTTGTACTGAAGACTGGTGTATGGTGGTGAGCCGCCCAGCAAGGTCTGCAACTGTCCCTTATGTCTGCACAACAGGTAAAAAGAGTCGGAAATTATATCAAGAAGCCAACGGCAGACTAGGTGATCAGCTGCCAAGTGAACAGACAGATCATGCATGTATATATATATGTGTCACGTTTACCTGTACAAGATCATGTTTGTATAAGTGCATGCCACAGGAAGGCGTCTTGGGCGCCTGCAGCAGTCACCCCCACAGGCACATCACGTAGGACCATCACAGCGGCCTTGGCTGGGGTCCATGTCCGGAGTGCTGACAGAGGCAGCGCGTCACCCGGCAATGCCTTTCTCGGGCACCCTTGTCATTGAGTGATGCACGGCTGTGTATGTGTGCCACACAGACACCTTTCTACTCTGCATTTATTTTTAAAAATAAATATTTTGCTTAAAAAGAAGAAACCTTTTAAGAAATCCACATGTTCCAGGATTTTAGAGCATGATCTTCTGTACTTGTACACTGACTTTATCTTTACAAGGTAGTCTCCATGGCCTCACAGCATAGCTATGGACTACTGGCCCGACTGCCGAGGTGAGGGAGTGGGGGTGAGCAGCTCACAGCTCTGATTTCAAGCGCAGAGGAATTTGGGGGTGTATCTGGAGAAGGAAGGAGACTGTGTTACCCCAGGCTGCTCGGGCAGAGCACACTCCACCCAGGGAAGGCAAGTTAGCATTTCTTTGTTTCTGAATGTGGACCCCAAAGGAAGCGTCTACTCCCAGCCATCCTGAGGTGGCTCCACTATGGCTCCTCAGAGATGCTGGCTTTTCTAAATTCTCAAGCACAGTGAAGCTTCAGCTTAGACATGCTGGAGGCCATGTTGGCTACGATGCTGGTCTGACTGAGAATGTCTCCCATAGGTTCCTGCAGTTAAATACTTGGTTCGCAGTTGGTAGAACTATTTGGGAAGAATTAGGAAGTGAAGTCTTGATGGAGGAGATGTGTCACTTGTGTGGCTTTAAGGGTTAAGTGGGCTGGGGTCTTGTGCATTCTGAAAGACAGGGAGCAGTTAGTTATTGCCACGGGGGAAAAGGCCTGGCGACTTCCAGTCAACTCACGGTCTCTGTCTCCTGCTTGTGAATCAAGATGTGATTTCTCCATGATTCCTGCCATTATGCCTGTGTTCCACCATCAGGGACTCTAATCCTCTGAAACTGTAAGCCCCAGTTAACTACTTTCTCTTATAAGTTGGCCCTGCTCATGATGTTTTCTCACAGCAACAAAAAAGTAGCTAGAACCAAAGCAGCTTTTGGGGAGAAAGACTCACCTGGGATCATGTTTTCAGAGGCCCCATGATATTTGCTCCCATATGTTTGGGCAGAACTTCAGGGTGGCCCAAGCAATTGGAGTGGCTCCAGCGGCAGCAGAGAGGAAGCAGATCGCTCCACAGAGAGAGGCCATGGACAACATAACATCAGAGATCCACTTCCAATAACCCACTTCCTCCCACAAGTCCAAGTTTCTACAAGTTCCACAATAGCACCAGCTGAGAGCCAAGTGTGGAAAGACACCAGCCCAGCCCATGGACACATTTTGTATTCAAACCATAGCAAAAGATTGTCTTTCCTGGCAGTGACTAATCTCTGCCCCCAAAACCCACACAAGATCCAAGCCAGCTGATCCCACTGCCAGCCAATGTCTCTACGCTGGATGTCAAGGGGCAGGAATGGGCTGGGTCAGGCTCTCAACTAAGGAGTATAAAACTTCCAGTTCAAATCAAACTTTGTCCTTGAAGTGTGTCTATGTAATAGCTAGATGTGAAATATCTAAATGTTTAGGGTTTTAATCTCTGAAACTTATTCTTAATGTTGGACAAAAAATAGGAATAAGCATGAATAATAATGATAAATATAAAGGTAATATATAGAATAAATGTGAGCAAAAATATTTAAATATGAGCTATGTGTCTACCAACAGAGGAGCAAAAATGTGGTATTCATACAGAGTGGAATTGTTTTCATTCACAAAAAATCAGATTATACTGTTTGCCAGGAAATGGATAATAATCATATCGAATAAATTGAGTTAGTCTCAGAAGACAAGTAACATGTTTCCTCTGATTTGTGGGTCCTAGATGCTGTGGATGCACAAAATCACACATGTACAAAGGATGTAAGGGAAAAGCAAAGCTGTCACGGATGAGGCTTCGTGGCTGAGAGCACTGGCTGCTCTTCCAGAGGCTCTGGGATTGACTCCTACGTGTCAGCTCACAACTGTCTGAAACTCCTGTTCGAAGGGAGCTGACACCCTCTCTGGCCTCTGTGGGCACCAAGTTAGCATGTGTTAAACAGACACACATGGAAGCAAAACACTCATACACATGAAATCCATAAGTTAATAATAACAAATAATCTCGTGGTAGTGGAGGAGGGTGTGCTGTGTGTAAATTTGGGATGCCCTCCCCAACTTCTGACATCACTACAGAAACTGCCACTTGATTAATAGAACATTTGTTCTTTTTTTATTTTCATCTTTTAAGAACTTTATTTTCCTTCCACCTTTTTCCCCTTTGCTCAGGTGTCTGCAGAGCTCAGGACCCCTCAGTGGTGGCTCTAACCCACTCTGTGACCTTCCCTGTGGGAGCGGCTGACCAGTCCTCAATGACTGGCTGGGCACTCCAGTCTTCAGTAGGGAGCTGCTAGATGGGCACAGAGGGCACCTGCACACCCTCAGACCAGTCTGCCACCTCGGGCTGAGCGGCAGTGAACTCAGGAGCTGGGCAGTCCATTCGCCCTGGAATTCCTCCTTGGTCACAGCCTTCTCAGCAGCAGCCTGCTCCTCCTGCTCAATGTCCTCTGGGTCTCTGCAGAAGTAAAGATCAAGCATCACTGCCCACAGGTGCTCACGGGAGACAGCACCACGATATCTCTGCACCACGCATGCGGAGTACTTCCTGGGCTAGCATCTACCAATCAGACCCACTGAGTGATCTTCCTTATTGTTTCACAGATGGCATTGTCCACATAGCCACAAGGTAATCTGTGTTGCACAGAGCGACAGTGGGCAGGTTGATGTAAGAGGCCTCTGTGAGGGGCTGGTGGTCAGCCCTGGGATCAGTCACCCCAGAAGCTGTGGCTCCCTGAAGGCCGCTTGGATCTGGTTAGTGAAGGTCCCAGGTGTGAAGTGGACAGCAATTGGAGTGGCTCCAGCAGCAGCAGCAAACTTCAGCACAGCTCGCTGGCCAGGGATCGTGGAGGAGATGCAGATCAGCAGGTTCTCAGTGGCAACAGCCCGAGTAGCAAGGCAATGGCTTCTCCCAGGTCCTCTGTGGGTGTATGACGTAGACACCACCACTCTTCCCTTCATAGGTGTATTGCTCCATCTGAAAGTCAAGGTCGGTGCCACTTAAGTGGGTTCCTGCGTGAGGAATTTGAGGACACCCTCCTCCTTCACCCGCAGGACGTCAGGGGATCCGGACACTGTGGTTTCACCATGGGAATCAAGAACAGTGCCGGGTGGCCCCGCACCCTGGCAGCAAGGAAAGGAGAACACTCATTCTTAAGTGGTGGAGCCTGGCCTCTCCTGGGACCAGCCATGTGGGCACCCCACTCTCATCACGGTGAGCCGCCTCAGCCACATAGCCCCGGCACAGGACCCTGTTGCAAAGTCTCTCTGGTTGGCATACACAATGCATTCTTGGTTTAGTGTTTTCAGCTTTTGATTGGCTTATCAGAACAACCGGCTGTAAATCCACGAACATTTGTAAACCACAACCCACTTCATTTCAAAATGGTGAGTTTCATGGTGTGTAAGTCACATCTCAGTGAACACATTTTAGAGTTTAGTGGGCAGCTTGATCTAGGGAAAGAATTTACAACACGATGCCACAGGGGGAGCTCAGGGGTCAAGAGAGCCTCTTGCTCTTCCAGCTGACCTGAAGTCGGTTTACACACACACACACACACACACACACACACACACCCAAACAGAGGGCTCCTACAACACTGTGTATAACATCTGATCCAGAGCTTGGCACGTTCTATGGCGCTGATTTCGTCTCCCCATCAGTCCCCACCTGACTGGGAGCTTTAAAGGCTGGAGTCTTGGCTTGCTAGCCCCAAGCACAATGGGAACCCAACAAATGTGTGCCTCAGGGACAGCCTGGCTGACTGTATTTTTGAGCCATTTTAATGCTGGCAAGCCAGTAGGGTTTTGTACTGCTTGGGCAGGGGCTAATGTTCTATTGTTTGTTAGGTTTTACTTACTCGTGTGTGCGAGGGTGAGCGTATGTGTGCTTGGGGAGCCACGTGTTGGTGAGGTGAACCTCAGTGTTGTTCCTCAGGAGCCGGTTCACCTCTTTTTGTTTTGAGTCAGGCTCAGTCACTGATCTGGAAATGGCTGAGTCAGACAGCTGCGTAAGCCTTGGGATCCTCCTGCCTGTCTCCCCAGGGCTGGGGTTGTGGGTGCACACCACCGCGCTCAGCCTTTCTGTAGGGTCTGGGGGTCTGAGTGCAGGTCTTCACGCTTGTACAGTGAGCACTTTACCAGCTGAGCCATTGCCCAGCCCTGGGAGTAGACGGGGTTGTGGGGAGGATTTCATAAAGCCATGCTGCTGCCTCGTCATGGAGAGTGAATGTTCCGAGATAGTCCATGTGACTGGCAGATGCTCACCCCCGAGTTCTCACATGAACTCCGGCAGTTAGCGGCACTCTGATTCGCTGGACAGTAAGGGGGGGGGGAGAAAAAGACAGAGGGAGAAGAAAAGCTGTGCCTCCCAGCCCCTCTGAGATTATAAATAAATTAGCATGACTAGACTGTCAATTTGGAAGACAATGCCAAGCTACAAAGAATTGCTTAAGAAGCCTAAGTGCTGTGAGAAAGAAGGACACAACAGCCATCATCAGAGCCCTGGCTCCCAGTCCAGTGCTCAGCCCTGGAAGACTTAAACTAGCCGGAGACCAGTCTCCCTGGGCACGCAGGTTTGCCAGGTTCTGAGTCCTGCTACATTTGTGAGTGCTTTCACGGGGAATCAGGCACACAGAGCTGCCACCCTCTCTGGTTGTCTCCTCTCTCCCTCCTCCCCCTTATCTCCCTCCTCCCCTTTCCTCCTCCCCCCCCCTCCCACCCCTCCTCTTATTCACAGGCTGCCCTCTGGCTCCTTCCCAAGTCTCAGGGAACATCTGGAACAATTTTTCTATTGTTCTCGCTCTAAGTTTGGAAAACCGCAGAGAACTCCGCTAAGCTCCACCTCCTCCATGTTTAAGCCTACTCAGACGCAACCACTTCTTGTGCTTCTGGCTCCTGTCCACCTGGCTTGTCATGGGGGCTTTTTCCTCCATCTTTTTGCGGTTTCTTAAGGAGCCTTTTGCAGCACACCTCACAATCGCAATCAGCACCACCGCCTTTTCTCCCAAGAATGTGGATACCAAATGAAAAAGGGTACCACAGGCATGTAGGACCCGGGGTGCCTTCGCTCACCCCAAAACATCATCTCTTGATACGGGAACATCAAGGCTGTCTTTGAGAATGATGGAGCCTTTCTCAGCTCTTGGTGAGCTCGGGTCAAAGAGCTCGGATCACAGAAACTTGAGAGCCACTTTGAGACTTTTAGGTTACTGTCTGGAAATTTCAAAAACTGAGATTTGTGAGGAAGAGAGGAGATCCAGGATGGCTCCTGTAGAAACTGGTGCCCCACCAAACCACCAGGATGGTGACCTGGGGCCCTTTAGCAGACTCACAGCAGAAAGCAGGTGGCGTATAGGGAGAGCATGAGCTGGAGGTCGCTGTCTGGCACACAGTCTCATACACTCACAGGCTGAAGAGAGTTCCTGGTTCAGCATGTGTCCTCCAAGCCAGAGAATGGGCAGGAGGGCTGAACATCAGGCTGGAACAGGATGGGTTTGCCCCCTTTCCTCCAAAGAGGACAGAAGAGGAAAGCTTACAGAAAGCGGTGAGGTTAGCAAAGCCCCTGCACCGAGTAAATATGCACAGTTGCAGGGGTGGGGCCCGGAGTGGGACTGGAGATTCAGCTTCATTTCTGCAGTCCGCTCTCAGTACCCTAGCTGGAGCGAACAGACATCTGTCTGTCTGTCATGCAACCAGAACACAGGTATTTTAAAAGAACGTATTTTAGGAGAAAGTACTTTGTCAACAAATAGCAGTCTTGAAATTGTTGGTCTGATTTCTGAATCAAATCCTTCCCCATGAAGAGTGAGCAGAGTAGATTCAGTGGTAAAAAGAGCCTGTCTGCACTGACGGTAATACCAGGAGTGTTTGCTGTTAATGCCTCAGTGGTGCCTGGTCTCCTCCCACCCCAACAATGAGAAGGGCTGTCCGACTTGGTTTACTTGTTTATTTACTTTTATTGGACAAACGAGCTCAGAGGACAAAAGCACCACTGTAACACAAGAAACTTCATAAGGAAAGATGGGGCAGAGAGAGACATTGCTGGAAACTGCCAACAGCGATCTTTGGCTTGGAGGTGGCCAAGAGTTGCCATCCGGGGCCTGTCAAGAAAAGCAGGAGCCAATAATGCACAACTTGCCAGCAATGAGATTCTTCAAGGAAAGGAATGGCAGATAAGCCTGGGAAAGCAGGGCCTGGTCCTCCCTGCCTGGCCCTGAGCCTGCTCTCCCTGCCCAGTCCTGAGCTGGCTCTCCTAGCTTGCATCCCTGGCCCTGATTGCTCCATTCACATTTGATATCGTCAAGATGAACAGTGAGCCTTCAGTAAACATGATGCACAGCAGTATCAACTATTGCCACTTTTTTTTTTTTTTTTTTTTTGGCTGAGTGTTTTGGGGATAATTGCCTTATTGTTGATATCTGCTCAACTTGGTAACAACCCCCATTGACAGATGCAAACCCGGGGCCTCAGCAAGTGCTAGCGACTTGACTAAGGCAACAGTTGATGATCCCTGACCCACATGGAGACCATGTTTCTGGTGTCCCACATCTTCCTGGCTAGACTCTCAGCGTCACCTGCTGCTATGGCAGAATCTCCATGTAATGCTGATGTGGCCCCAGTGCGCACAGACTGGGTACCCCTGCCTACCTCCTGCTGCCTCCACCATTTGCCAGGAGCTGAGCTGAGAGAAGGTCTACTCCTGGGGTACAGAGGTTCTGACCAGCTGACAGGTCAAGCTGGGGAAGAAATGAGGCTCTGCTTCCTCTTTGCACCCCCAGACACTTGCTCTTCCCTGGGTAAAATGGTGAGGGGAGCAAGATCAGAAATTGCCAGATTCTTCACACCGGCAGCTGGCCTACTTCTCAAATGAGGAGAGACAACCGGCCAGCTCGGAGCCAGTTAGCAACATCAACAACAGCCTAACCACAGGTCCGAGCACAGCCTCAAATACTGAGCTAGAGATGAGAGGCAGAAGGAAAGAGGGTCTGTTGCACGCTCATCTAGAGCTTGTTTCTTCAGATGGTTGGCTCGTTAAGTTGTATCCACAGCAATGGGGTGATTGAATGCCATTGGTACCAGAGGCTTTGGAAATGAGCCTCCCTGTAGCTGGGAGCAGGACAGTGGTGCAGCGACGCAAGCCAGAGTGATGGCGGCTGGGCTTGCGCAGCAGAGCTGCCAGTGCCAGGCCCAGAAGGCTGACTTCCGCCTCTGAATTCCAAAGACTTCTAAGTGCCTCTCTGAGCTCTCTACTGCATCTATCATGAATCTTCTGGCTCCTGCATCCTGTGTAAGGGGGCAGGCAGGCGGGTAGAGAGAGTGCTGCGTCTTGGCTGCTCCTTAATAACATGGATGGCGTGGGGGAGTGTGTGAATAGGAAGGAACTGAGGAGAGGCTGGAGCCAGGGTTTTCTAATGCTATTACAAGGCCAGTGGACAGCAAGCTGTCTGCTGGCAGAGCCCACAAAATGGACTAATGAGCTTGTGATGAATAGGGCTCTTGGGAATCAGTCAAGTCGCAGAGCCTGAGGGATCCACTGCTGCAGAAGGAACTGTCCTCCCGGAGCCTCCTAGACCACAAGGCAAGGGTGCTTCATTTCCTGTAACAAAACTCAGGGATGATACACAGGCTCGAGAGACCAGTGACAAGGCCCAGGCCTCGTGCACAAGCACTTGGCAAGTCCCCCTTTGTGGCACACTAGTGAGCCGTCTTTGGTTCCGTGTTCTAGGAGAGGAGAAGTGCAGGGCACACCTCTCCTGATGAGAAGGGGCGGGGCTTGGAAAACAGCCCAGCCAGTGAAACATCTGCCTGGCTAGTTCAAGAGTTCGGAACCCTATAACTCCTGCACAGAGCCAGGCACTGAGGTGTGCTTGTCACCCAGTGATGGCAAGATGGCACACAGAGGCACAATGCCAGCGCTTGCTAACCAGCCTGCCGAGCTTACTTGGTGACATTCCAGGCCAAAGAAAGGGATCTCATCTCAAAAAGGGAAGGCACCTCAGGTCCTACATCTGGGGTTGTCCTCTGACCTCCATAATGACACACACATGCACACACACACTCACTAACGCAGAGGAAGTGGAAAGTCATACAGCAAAGGGTGGCAGTTCAGGGAGGGAAGAATTCTCTGAGCCATTTTGCAAACAGCATGTGGCATACCGGCTCTGGCCCACTCAGCTTTGAAGGACTCCAAGTTTATTTTTATCTCACTTCAGTTCATGGACTTTGGTTCAGATTTATATTTTAAAAGGTCACGCTAACAGAAATGAATGGCAGGATGTTGTAGGGCCAGCCAGTTGAGAGAATTCCTCTTTGCCTCCATGCATCCTCCATCCTCACACAGAGACAGCAAAGCATTGAAAGCTTCAGGAGAGAGTGTGCATCTCCAAACATGCAGATGTTTTCCTCATCATCAGTCCCTAACAACACAGGGGACCAGCTGTGTGAGCAGTATGCTGGAGGAGACCTTGCAGGTCACCTAGGGAGGAGCTGAAGTCTGGGGAAGGATGAGCGCTACATTTGCAGATTTGGAGGAAGGACTTGAGCAACCTTGGATTTGGTATCAGGAGGTAGTACGAACCCCAGAATAATCCAAAGAATGATGTGCTCTCATTCCTGCCCCCTGCCCAAAGTGGCACAGCATTATTTTAAAATGGTCTTGAATTCACTATAAACACAGAAAAAGGCAAAGAGGTGGCTCAGCAGGTGAAGGCACTTTCCACCAAGCCTGACGACCTGAGAGAAATCTTCAGGATGTGGGAGGAGAGAACTGACTTCTGCAAGTTGTCCTCTGACTGCCACATTCATGACAAGATGCACACTCACAAATACACAAGCAATGTACATACATGCTCTCATATATAAGTGAATACATGTAATGTTTTTTTTTTGAGTTTGTTGCTGTTGTTTTGTTGAGACAAGGTTTCTCTGTGTAGCCCTGGCTGTCCTGGACTCACTTTGTAGACCAGGCTGGCCTCAAACTCACAGAGATCTGCCTTTGCCTCCCTGAGTGCTAGGATTACAGGTATGGGACATTGCGCCTCTCAATGTTTTTGTTACAATAAAAATAAGTATTTTAGTATGTCAAGAGCTGAAAGAGAATCACATAAAGTACTTAGGAGCATGGTGTCCACCCAGCAGCCCTCTGTAACTTTGCCTGCAGACTCACAAGAGTGTGCAGCTTTCCCTGTCCTAGAATTGCCTGTCTATGGTAAAGACCTACTTACCTGATCCCTGAGGGAGGAAGAAAACCTTAGTCCTGTGTACATTCTAGGCTGTCTTTCCCTAGCTTAGTACAATAGCTAGGAAGTAGTTTTATCATTGAATGGCTGGATGGACAGCAAGACAAATGGGTGGATAGGTGGATATTGTTTTCCTTGGATCCTCTCAAATAGAACCAATATAAAGACTTGGTTGCAGGACATTTTTTCTGGGAGGTGAACCCAGAAAGAAGTGTAAGAGGAAGAAAGGAGGGAGAACAAGAAGGGGAGTGAATTCCATTAAGGAAATGAAGGGGCTCAATCCCTCTGGCTGAGGAGAAATGGTGTTGGACATGCCTCTGAGGAGTCTCATCATCCCTCCCTGATTGGTATAGCTGCCCCCTTTTCTCCATGCTCCAGTTCTTCCTGCTTCTGGCCCAGTGACTTCCTGTGTGTGGGAGAAAGCCTCAGACCTGGTGTCAACAGCAGTGAGTGGCAGTGTGCATGTACCAGGCGCCTGGGCATCAGAAGCACTTTGCTTCAGAGTGAATAGATCCCAGCTCACTCCAACCCAGAAACATTGCTATCTTTGCAGATGGTCTGTTGGCTTACTTTTTAAAATCTATTTTGTTGGGGTTCCTTATGCCTCTACCTCCCTTCTCCACCTCAATCTCTTTTAATACCCCAACACTAGGCAGGAGAAAAAGGAGGTTAGTAGGGAGTGTTGTTGTTTCTGATGGCCTACCTTCTGGAACTTGGATGGAGGGTGTTGGGTAAACACGCAACTCCAAGGCCTCAAATCCAAGGACTGGAAAGGCATCCCAGCTCTGAGGTGGGACAGAGTCCCAAGGGTATCCTGAGGCATGGGAGCCCAGGAACCTCACAGCTCTGAGAGGAGCCTCCTCAGCAGAGACACTGCAGCTCCCGGGAGGGTGACCCCAACCCTGAGGAGCTGAGGAGCCTGAGCTCTGCTCCTTCTTCATGTCTTCTTTCTTCTCTTCTTCCAATGGAGAGTCACAGCAGGTGGTAAATCTCTCAAGAGACTCATTGGAGGGACTAATCCAGGAGAGGAGGGAAGAATGCAGGAGTGGCTGCCTCTGCTCCCTGGAGCAGGCAGCGGGAACCGGGCAGACACAGCGTTTATGTAGGAATTCTTAGGGGGTGGAGCTTTCTGGGGCAGGGCTTTCCAGAGTGTGGATTGGTGGGATTTCAAGTCCTGAGCTTGGGGGAGCTCAGGGATTGGTGGGCTTTCCTCTTCAGGGATTGGTTGGTTTTATTGCTCAGGGATTGGTGGGTTTTAATAGAAAACGCAGGGATTGGTCAGTTTTCCTGCTCAGGGATTGGTGGGTTGTGTCCAGACTTTTTACTTCAAATTTGTATAACGTGGGATGAGGCCTACTGAGGGGCTGGGGATGACAGTGACAGAGGTCTGGGGGGAGGGGATGGACTGCTGGAGCCTCCTCAGACAGGGGTCGGGCCGCTTTTCTGCCCTGGGGGTGATAAAGTCCACGAAGAGTCCGAAATGTACAAAGAGTCCACTGTGAAGGCAGCAGACTGAAGCAGGAAAGGTTGTTGTCACCATGGACCTAAGGTTCCCTTAGGCTGAGGCACGAAGGTCACCATGGACAGCTCCCACGGCGCCCAGGGTATGCATTCTGAGGCAGGAAAGGTGTCAGCTCCCTTAGGCTGAGGCACGAGGGTCACCATGGACAGCTCCCATGGGGCGGCGGCCGCAGGCATTCTGAGGCAGGAGAGGTAGGTAGTCACCATGGACAGCTCCCACTGATGATGCTAAGGCAGGAAGCGCCACCGTGGACAGCTCCCATGGCAGCGGCATTCTGAGGCAGGAAAGGTGTCAGTTCCCTTAGGCTGAGGCAGGGGCAGTCACCATGGACAGCTCCCATAGAGGTCGGCTGAGGCAGAAAAAGCCACCGTGGACAGCTCCCTCTGAGGCGTTGCCATCGTTTTGCCTCCACAGCCCCAGGGCAGGAAGGAGGAGCTGACTGCCCTGAGGCGGGAAGGGGAACTGGCAGGAGCCACTTGCTACTCTGTTTAACTGGCCTCTAAACAGCTCCTGGGGGCGCGGGGGAGGGGCGGAGTGGGTGAGCACAGCCTGTGGGCTGGTGGCCTGCCACCTCAGGGGTGGGTTGGGATGGCCCAGGCTTGAGATTGCCTCAGCCTGGGGCATCTGCTGCAGAGGGCATGGGACAGCAGGTTGCCTGGGCTCTGACCTTACAGGAAGAGGGGCATAGTTCTCTCCTGGCTACTTCCTGCTGTTTAGGGTCATTGGATTCCTCAGGGCAAGTCCAGTCTCTGTTTCGTGTTATCTCCAGCTTCTTCTAATCAAACTGCAACAACAGCAAGCAGGAGCAACAGCAGCCTTCTTCCCCGGAGCCCCAGCCTCTGAGTCCTCAGAACCAAACTCCCCGAAGCTGGCAGAAATCATGCCCCTCTCAGAGCCCGCACACTGTCTGCTGCTGTGGACAACGTGAAACAGCCCCATATCCCAGCATTAAGACAAAATCATGTTTACATAACATAAGTGAGGTTTTAAAGACACCAGAGCTGCCACCACAATGGCCACCAGTTATTTGCTTTCTGAGGTGACATAGCTGGCCATGTCATGGTCTAGCAGGTGAGTTCCTGCCCCTGCCCCGCAGAGACCAGTGTGTGTCTCTCTGGCCCTATCGCCTAAGCTGCTATTTCCATGCTGGTGTAGTTATTCACCTTTTCCTTATTTGCTTGTTTGTTTTAGTGCTCAGGCAGGAGGGGGCTTTGCACGCGCTAGGCAATTGAGCTACATTTCCCAGTGAGTTTCCACAGGGGTGTGGATTACCGGGCACCTTGAAGGTGCGGCCTCCAGTCTCAAGGCCTCCTTGCCAAGCTGAGACCTTGAGGAAGCAGACTGGGTTGCCGCTGTGCTGTCCGACGAAGAGCAGAAGGCTGGAGCTGGGGGTGCACAGAGAAGGTGCCGTCGCTCTAACAAAGCTGTGTGGTCCAGCTCATCTTTCTCGAGCTGGGTGGCCTTCCCGGCTGTAAGGAGCACACATGAGAGAGAGCACGATTCAGCAGAGGATGGGGAGAGGGAGCAATGGCCACAGCTGATGCTGGAATTGCTAAGCTCAAAGTTTCGTGTTCTGCCTTTTCTTACATTTGAGGGGACAACCGAGGGAGGTGGAACTTTCGCTGGAAAGCAGAGTCGTCTCCACTCTCAAAGACCTGTGTCTTCCGATTTTCTGCTGTCCTCATTAGAACTAGACCTCTGTGCCCATCTGCCGGCCGGCGAGCAGGAAAGATGGCCCAGGATGGCGCCCAGGCACTGAGCCGAGAGAGCAGGGCCGGGCGCGAAAACACAGAGCTTGCCCTGGGCACTGGCACCAAACACTAGCACCTCAGAGGAACCCAGCACATTTGGGCCCATCAAGGCCCTCCGGAAGAGAGCAGCTCTCTCGTGTCACAAACCTCTGGAGAAAGCAGTGTTGGAGGCGGGCACATGGCACAGGAAGCAAGGAGAAGTGGGGAAGAGCAGTCTCCCCAGGCCCCGACTCCCACCTTCCTACCATCTTCCTTCCCTTTGCTCCCATAGGCCAGTCACACTGAAGGCAGCTGTGGCAGGGGAGCATGCTACACACAGGTGTAGGCTTGCAGGACAGTAGAGGTGGGTTTTGTGCTGGGCCTGGTGTTCCCAGCGGCAGGCAGGAACCTGAGGATGTCCAGGCCGCACCAACATGGCCGCTGGCCCTTCATGTGCCCGGGCTGCGAAGGCCATGGAGCTGCTGCTCACTTGGGTTTCTGGCCTTCTCCCATTGATTATTTTATAAAGAAGCGCGCCCCCTCTTTCTCTTTGAATATTTGCTTACACATGCTTTCTCACTTTTCTCTCCATCTTCCCACCCTTCCCACGTTCACGCTAAAATAACTAGCTCTGCAGCACTGACGGGGAGGCTGTGCAAGCCCGTGGGCGCCTCCTGGAGTTGGCAAGGTGCCAAGCAAGGAGAGGGGGGGCTCTGGCCCTGAACCAAGGACACAATTATCACCGTGTTGAGCAGCCAGTGTCTCAGCTCCTTCACGGGCCTTGCTAATGAGGTCATCTGCCAGGCACATCTTGTGCGTGCTCAGCTGGGGGAGGGACGGCTGTCCCAGGATTCCCATAGAGCATTGCCCCAAAACGGGGCCCCCTTGCTCAGCCTGGTGCCTCCTCTCAGTAAAAAACGAGCTAACCACACCCGAGACTGTTCTATACCACTGAGCCATCCTGCTAGCCCCAGCCTGATGTTTCTAAGGGGAGTCCGTCTCTGAACGGACTGCAGACGGGCTGCAGCGCCTGCACACAGAGCACACGACACTGGCACCAGAGTCACGTGTCCGGACAAGAGGAAGCGCTCCGACTCTGAAATCAGTCAGTTGTCTGGAAAGCCCTAGACAGAAGCTGCAATGAGGAGGCCTTCGATAAACGACACCTGAGGCCCCACCCTCCTCTGCCTTCCAGACCTCTCTTTTCCTGCTGTCTGCGAAGAGCAAAGCTCATGCCCATGTGGCGGGCCTGGCCGTGTGGGAGGTGCGAGTGAGGGACACGCTGTGTTTGGAGCAGCAGCAGGAGCAGCACCAGAACACATGCCCATGCTCATGAAGCCCGGGCTGCAGTAGCGCCACACCAGTGGGGAACAGGATGATCGGCAGGGGAGCCAGGCCAGGCACACAGCTTCTGAGTAAGCACTGTCGGCGAGCTGAACGGTGCTGGACTCGTGGCTGTGAGCTGCTGATAGCGAACACGTTTTTTTCCAGAAAAGCCAAGTATCCAAAATGTGACATGAAACCTCTGGTTTTCAGTTGGCATTTAAACATCATGGCCCTGTCGTGATCTGGATCTTCCCTGGAGACAGTTGTCACGCATTCACCCCAGCATGAGGGGGAGGTAGCTGATGTCAGAGATAGCCCCATCCACGCCCATCAGAGGAGAGGTTGAAGAGATCTGCATTCCCCAATGACAGTTCTGGACTCGGGGCCACTGACAGACCTGCTGTGGGAAGCCGCTTCTGAGCCAGCCTGCGGTGACAGAGCAGGCAGTCACAGCAAAGCTGAAGATGCTGGCTCATTGGACTCTGGGACAGGCAGCCCTGCAATCTAGGTCACCCCAGGAATCCGGGCCATGTAGCCTCAGTCAGTATCCACCAGACAGAACCGCAGTTTCAGATAAATGCTGCAGCCCAGGCGTGGTGGGGACACTTGTAATCCCAGCACTCAGGAGGTGGAGGCGGAAAGATCGCAAATCCAAGGCCGCCTAGCAAGACCCTGTCTGGCAAAACAAAACCAAACAACCCCCTCCGCTGAGAGGGGAAAGGGCAGGGGGAGGGGAGGCAGAAGTACCAGCATAGCCCTCTGCTCTCCAACCTCAATCTGGACCCCGGACCTCGATGTAGGCAGAGCTGTGCTGTGCTGACAGCCCTCACCTTCCCTGCAGTGTCGGCGCCTTTCTGAGGCCGGCTTTCTCTCCGCTCCTTGGGGCTGTGCCCAGTCTACTGGTGGCTTCACATTTAGGAGTCCGCTGGAGACAGTGGCATGCTCAGAGCGTGCAGCATTCATTTTCCTCAGCCCTACCCCACCCCCAGGTACCTCCTTCCTGTGCCATGAGCAGAAAAATGAGCCCAGGCCCAGGAGGCTCACCTGGCATAGCAGGCACCATGGCGGCTGTGTCTCCTCCATGCCCTGCCTCCTCTCTGCAGCGCCTCACTTGAAGTCTGCACTCGAGCTGTTTCATGGTCACCACAGACTTGCTCGGGACAGAAAGTCCCTGCACTTGACACCAATGTCCTGAAGTTTGTTTTGAAGTTCTTGGCAACTTTTAGATAAGAAGCTCCCTGCTCTCTTTGCGTTGGGCTTCATCATCTTGGCAGCTGGCACTTACCATCTATCTAACGCCACGCGTGCTCCAGGGGTGATGGTGAGAACACCCTGTCTGTCTGAGCCCCTGCTCCTTCACTCAGGCAACACTCCCACAGCAGATTTCCTGGCTAGTTGTGACCACAGTAGAGAGCATCGCTACGCAGCCCGGCACAGTCAGGAGTGGATCGTCCCCGGACCATGAGGCCAAGGAAGAGCTAGGACAGGGACTGTGTGGGCACACGGCCACACGCAGGTCTCCACAGTGCCTTGGAGAGACTCCCCAGTCACAATAAATGTCGCTTGTTGAAAAGATATCACATACCAGGCACTTCTTCTCTGAGGCTCGTCCTTCCAGCATGTAAAGTCTGTATTTCATAAAGAGGAAACTGAGTCACAAGAGGTTTCTGTAACTTGGCCAAAAGGCTGAACCTTGGACAGCAAGGTTCCTGCCTCCCTGTTCTGGGAATAGAAGGGCTGTTTCCTGTTCTTGGGGCCTGGAAAACATCTCATATGCTTCCACAAGGAGACTCAGAGCCTGAGCCTAGAGCCCAGGGCACAGAGTTGGCTGATGAATGATGAGAACGATCAGAAAAAAAAAAAGAAAAGACAATGTAAAGTCTAATTTCTGTACTTATAACACAAGGCGGCAGTGAGGACAAGCTGTAGGGACAGTGCAGTGCGTATTTATTTCCGCTTTGCTCCCAGAGTCAGAGGCACTTGCTGTTTGACTTCTAGGAGAAACCCGACTAAATACTTATTCACTGCAGATAAGACGCTGATGGCAGGTGAGAGACAGTATTCCATCTAAGTCTAGTGTGGTAAAGCCGTGAGCAGGGGTGAGGGCTGCTCACAGGAGCAGGGTGGCTCGGTGGCTGCATTATCCCCAAAGCACACTTTCCTGGTTTTTATTGTCACCTGAGAAGAGGGAGCCTCAGCTGAGGAATTGCTCAGACTAGACCCGAGTCCTGTCTGTGGAGGGCTATCTTAACGGCTGGTTGACAGGGGAAGGCCCAGCCCATGGTGGGCAGAGCTACCCTTGGGTAGATGGTCTTGGGTTGTGTAAGGAAGCAGGCAGAGCAAGCCACGAGGAGAGAAGCAAGTCTGTGAGCCTAGTCCACCGTGGTCCCTGCCTTTAGGTGCTCCATCCTGGCTCCCTCGGTGATTAAGGATTACCTGGAAGGGTGAGCCAAATGCACCCTGTCTTTCCATAAACTGCTCCTGGGTTTTGATCATGGCGGCTGCTCGAAAACTAGAACAAACGCTATAGGTCACGCCCATGAACAGAGAAGCTAATTGGCTGAGCAGCTCGGGGCAGACCTTGTCTTTAGAAGGGCCCAGAGCCAGGTGAGAAGGACAGGCTAGGCCACCTTGCAGTGAGCATTGAGGTGCACAGAGCCTGCACAGCTCAGCTCAGGGCTGGCCCAGCCTCGCCCAGCAGAACGGCGAGTCCTTTCTGGACAACAGGCCTGGATCTGCAGCCTCACCGCTGCCACCGATGTTCACCCCATTCTCATCATAGGTCAAAGCTTCCGTTTTCCGAGGGACAGGTGAAAATGCTGCTGATTGCCAGCGCCCCAGTGTGTGAGCGGAACGAGGCCAAAAGGAAAACAGCCTTTTCTCAGCTGAGCCCCAGCGGAGAAGCGGCAGGCCTCCGTGCCCGCACCTACAGGCTTGGTGCCCGCTGCAGGCTGTCTCCTCCCCAGGTTCCTTCTCATCAGACCAAGCGCAGCCACACTAGGATTTCAGCCTCGTGTGCAGCCTTTGCAGAGTTCTGGATGGCCCTGACATGTGACAGACATGGCTAGCGCCTGCCACTAAAATATGTGCCCTCCCCGACCGCCCAGGTCCCTGTGGGCTCTGCCTGATCAGCGCAGAAGACAGAATGCCCTGTGTGTGCTGGAGAGCCAGGCTCGAGAGCAGCCTGGGCCCAGGATGAGCAGGTTACCGCCACGAGAGCAGCCAGCTCCTGGCCCACCCAAAGGGCGCCTGGTGCCTGAGCAGCAGCCCAAGTCCTGACTGCCCTCAGGAGATAATTGTGCAAGAGACCCTCCCGGGACTGGAGAGACAGCTCGGCAGGTAAGAGTCATACTTCCCACACCCACACCAGAGAACCCACAATTGCCTATAAGTCCAGCTCCACAAGATCTGACACCCTCTTCTGGCCTCCACACACACATACATATACACAGAGACCCCAAATATACACATTATATATATATAATCTAGTTTTTAAAATGTCTATCTGGTGAGTACGGATATTTTGTCTCTATGTGTGTCTGTGTGTCACACCTCTGCCTGGTGCCATGGAGCCAGAAGAGGGCATCCGCTTTCCTGGAGCTGGAGTAACAAATGGTTGTGAGCAGTCATGTGGGTTCTGGGAATCAAACCCTGGTCCTCTTTAAGAGCAGCCAGCGCTATAACTGTTGAGCCATCTCCTCAACCCCCATAAAACCTGTTCTTACGTCTCCTGCACTGACCTCCTCTGTGTGAGTTACTAAGGGGTTTCCTGCTGGCTCCTTCCTGACCCCTTGTCTTGAATCCTTGTCTAGGGGGCAGCCTGCTGAGCACACGTGTCGCTCTGCTGTGAGCTGTCGGGATCACCAAACAGGGCGAGAAGCTGCACAGACCTCCTAGCTGGTGTGTAACGTTCGTTCATGCTCCCTTACTCAAGGGTGTCCGGGGGCACTGGCAGCTGTGACGGCTAGCATTCGGTGGCGGGAGGCAGACTCAGCCGAGAGGAGGCCCTGTCTGTGGTTACCTGGTTTGGTCAATTGATTGGGAAGACTGCCCACAGGGGAGCACCATCCCCCGGCCAAAATCCCAGACCCTTAGGCGGGGAGGGTCACGGAGCAGCAGCAGACATTGCTCTCTGCTCCCTGACTGTGCAGTGATGGACCGGCTGCTCTGTGCTTTGGCCACCTGGATGCCCCCTTGAACTGAGAGGCAGGAGAAGACCCTCTTCTTTAGGTTGCTCCGTGAGAATATTTAACCACAGAAACAAAGACAGCGTCCTATAGACAGAAGGACTGCCCATAGCAGGGTCTGTGAGTTTGGAGACTCTCAAAAGTTTCAGGTCACATATGTAGAATATCAGTTCTTCCATGATGGCCACACATTTCCCTCCATGCTGCTCATGCCAAAACCATCACCAGACAGCACTAATGACAGGCCCTCACCCTGGAGCTCCAGGGACAGCTCTGAGGAAGCTCAGCCGTGTCCTCATCAGACCCCAGGAGAGGCCCGATGCCTCCTGCTGCCAGGAGGTGCTGGGACAGACCCAGGGCTGTGCGCACAGCAGGCCGACATTAAGATGCATTCCAGTGTTCACTCTGCTTTCCGTGCTGTTGTTTTACTTCCGTATCTGAAGTCTGACTCTGGGGTTGGCCGATCTGGGTTTAGACACAGGTAAGGTTTTGACACAGGTAGGCAGGCACCGTCTGGCCTAACCAATGTGTTGCCTTCACACGGACAGAATGTCATGTGGAAACAGCTGCCAGCAGAGGTGGAGAAGCTGAGCTTGCTTTTCACACCAGCCTTGGTCACCAGATACTTCTAGTTCCATACAGTGTAGACCCACAAGAGCCATTGTCCAGAGGCACAGTTACAGGAAGAAGAGTTTGCCACATTTGGGAGTCCCTTCAGTGTGGCCCCAAAGCTCTATGAGAAAGCGAATCCTTGGCTCATGCCCCCGTAACCACTGTCCCACATCTTTACCCACCGAACATCAACCCCAGAGGCTGCCATTTTACATTTCCAAATGTTGCTGCTGCTCCCAGCACCACACAGGGAGCCTCTCTCCAGATCTGCCCGTGCTCAGTGGCTGCAGCCCCTCACTGAGCTGTAGACTGCTGTTGTCAGGGCTCTCCAGAACATATGCTACAGAGAGGATTTATCAAACTGCCTTCCACGGTGCGGGCTGGGCCATCCAACGACTGCTGCCCACACCCGAAACGGCCGCGAGCCCAGCAGCTGCGTGAGAGTGGCAGGCTCAGAAGTCCCCACCTGGGGCTGCCGTCCTGGGGACTCCTGGAGAGCCGCCGTCTTCAGTTCACATTGGAAGTCATTACTGTGGGGGTGGCTGAAAGGGCCACCCATGCTGGGAGAGGGCCCTGTCCCCACAGCCAGCCCTTCCAGGAAGTGTCCCCAGACCCAGTCAGAGGTAAATGGGGTAGCTGATTCCAGAGTCCACTCTCTGACCACAGAGATTAACCACCGTGACGACGCTTACTGGCATGGGCCCAGCAGTGGACGGCGGCATGGAAGGTGGCATCGGTGTCCACCTAGTCTCCCCGAGGAGTGGGGTGTGATGCGGCTGCTGCGCTCTGCTTGTCTTCACGCCCACACACGCAGCCTGCAGTTCTTGGGATCCACTCTGTAGAAGACAGAGTGTCTGCCCCGGAGGCCGAGGGTCCAGCCCAGGCAGGGCACTGAGTCCAGGATGTGGCCAGAGTGTCAGAATGAAGCAGCTGGACCATGGGAGGACTTAGCATGCTGCCACGCAGAGCTGACATGTGGTCAGCACCTCTGACTGCCGGATTCGTGCCCCGTCTGCGGCTGCTACAGCCCACAGCGCCGCACCACGATGTGCAGAACCAGAATGCGCAGAACAGGGAGCCGCTGTGGCTTTGGTTCCTGGTATCAGAGCTTGCTTCTTCATAGTCTTTATTGTGTGGGCAAAGGAGATTAACGCAGAGAATGAAAAGAGGCCATATTAGCAGAAGGGACGTATACATTTGTATTCCAAGAGGCAAATCAGCAGCACTCAGCAGCAACGGGAGGAGAAGCAAAGAATGGCACGTTAAATTACCCCGTCTCAGGCTGTCAATTTAAAACACCTTTCCTGCATTCTTTTCTTTGACCAAGTACATGTGTATTTCACACACAGTGTGAAGGCAACACATGCTAACCTGAAACATTGTTCGCTCCCCCAGATACAAACGGTTCTGTTGGGGAGGACTCTGAGTTCAACAGAATTGCTTTTATCAGGAGCATTTTTGTGTATGGATATAGGTCGCTTAAAATGTGTATGGTGTGTGTGTGTGTGTGTGTGTGTGTGTGTGTGTATGTGTGTGTGTGTGTAATGTAGTTGCAATTAAAAAATAAAGATTGCAGTGGTTTGAATCACAATGATTTGCAACTAAAATTCCATTAGCCCTGTCTATGGAAGATACTAAATATACCAATGTGTCAGGATGTGGTGGACTGGAAGGGCAGCCTTAAAATAGTTTCTTTGAAAATAGCCCCTCCGAGTAGCTTTCTCCACAGAGCCATCTCCTTGACACACATTCCCGGGGAGATGAAGCAAATGAGCAGCGTGCAGGAGCTCACTGTGGAAGGAATAACAGACTTCACTGTTCCATGGTGTAAAGGAACAAAGTAGACCAGGCCAGGGGCCCCTCACCCCCTTAGGGATCGCTTGCTCCCCCACTCCTGGAGTCAGGACATCTGAACTGAGGGGAAACTCACCCAGGTAAGATTCGAGTTGCCTCATTGCCGCCTGGTAGCTGTTAACAGTGTCTGACAGGCAGACATGGCCAAAGGAGGGAGAAACAGGCCCCAGCTGCCTGCCTGAGGAGTCCTCCTGGCCAGGACCTGCGTCATGGCTGAGGAACGTGACTGAACCCCAAGTGGGTCATTTCTTTGGGTGTCAGGGGATTTATTCCCCAGGAGCAGCCACACAGCTGAGTAGTTGCAGCAATAGTGAGGCTCCCCTGCCTCAATTTAAACAGAAACCGTGTTATTCCACGGTTTCTCAAGGAGTGAGTCTGATCTCCCAGAGGTGGCTGCTCTCCTCCAGGCTTTTGTGGACACTTCCCCTTTGCAGTCTCAGTTCACCCCACTCCCCTCACAGTGATTCTTGGGGACCCCCAGTCCAACACGCTGAACATGCCTGAATCCTTCTCATGAATGGCTTCTGGAAAAGCCCAAACCAGAACTAGCCTGGGACGTTCCTGGCTGCCACTCAGAATCCTGTCTTGTTTCTTCAGAATGTGGATGAAAGCTGTGGGAAAGAGCGGTCGGAATTCCCAACACACTGTAATTGTGTGAGATGGACAAACTGTGGAAGCAGAAATCAAGATCAGTGGGAAGAAAGGACCTCTGGGGTGAGGGAGAACAGCACCTGCCTCTGAGCAGCTTGGGGGTGCTTTCTATGGGATCACCTTGGATACATCTGGAAATCTTGCCCAAGATGCTCTTTGTCAGCATTGAGAAGAATGAAAGAGACCGTGTGATTGGTCAAGAAGAGAATCTGCATTTGTGCAGAGTGCTTTCCTTAGGGTAGGACTCAAGCCACATATTCCCTGCCAACTAGAGGCCCTTTGCCAGTATCACCTCGGGACATGTCAACAAGGTCAAGCTGACCCCATCCATGAACCCTCCCAGCAGACCTGGGTGCCTCCTCAGCACACCTGGCATTTGGAAGTGGTGACCTCTGGGAAGGGTTACCGTGGAAGCTAAATGGGTAGACGGGCAACTTTGATTATATATATATATATATATATATATATATATGAACATTACAATCAAGAAGGAAAATGGATGCTTTTTAATGTTATTTAGAACTACAGATATAAAGTCTAAAACCTTATGTATACATAATTTGTGTGAGGGCAGATGGGTAAAGCTCCTTAGCCAAATGCCATCTTTTGTAGAAAGGAGCTGGGTACATGTGTGGTGGCTGGTTGTCGTCAGCCTGGGCTTGAGAGTCTCCCAGGAGACGTGGCTGGGGGTGTGCCTGTGGCCCCGGGAGAGAAAGCCCACCCTGAGTGTGGACTGTGTCAGCAGACTGAATAAGAGAAGGAAAAGGAACAGCGACGCCAGCTAGGAGACAGCAGCCATCGCTCTCTGCCTCCACACTTTCCCCACGACGGTGGCATCACACAATAAGCACTTCCTTCCTTAGGTGATTGTTTTGGGCACTTTGTCTAGGAAATAGAGACACCACCATGTTGTTCAGGAGCCAACTCTTCACTCCAGGAAGCACCAATAGCAGGGAAGTAATGGAAAGAAAAAACCCTGCCTTTATTTTTTTATTGTTCATTTTCATTTTGACTGACATGCATGCATATCCATTCCTTTTATTCATGGAGTTAAACTCTTCAAAAGAAAGAAGATGAACAAAGACTAAAGGTCAAGGGGAATTGTCAGGATATACAAGACTTGTTCTATCTATAAACAAAGAATAAAGAAACAGAGATGAAAACCTGGAAACTAAATCTCGGGCCTTTACTATGGCTGTGTCTTTGCTCAGTTTTCAGAATCTTAACAGGATAAGAGAAGTCTGTATTTTCTGAATCTCAAAAGTGACAACATGGTTTGTTTCTGTTAAGATCCCTTTTCTCCATCTCCACTTCCACTCCTCCTCTTCCTTCTCTTCTTCCTCCTCCTCCTTCTCTTAAAGCAACTCCACCTCATACGGTCCTCAAATGCTGTCATTGTTATCAGTTAGACACGCTTCTTTTGTATGAGTTAGCTAATACCACATAACAAGACTCTAGTGCCATACACTAAGTATGTGCTTCCCTGCCTGTCAAGGTCAGCATGATAGCCCTGGGCGCCAGTTATGATGAGACTATCTTGGACTGCCAGCTCCCAAATAATGGCGGAGACCTTTTGTTAATTATGAAAGCTCAGCCTTAGCTTAGGCTTGTCCCCAGCTATCTTAGAACTTGGATTAACCCGTTTGTACTAGTTATGTTTGCCCACATGGCTTGTTACCTACTCTCTTACACAATCAGCCCTGGCACCCGTTTCTTCCTCAGCATACAGCTGGCAACTCCTGGTTGCCAGCCTGGTTCTACACCTGGTTCTTTCCCAGCGTTCCTCTTTCTGCCCAGAAGTCCCACCTTCCTTTCCTGCCTTTGCTACATGCCATTCAGCTTTTTACTGATGCAGCCAAACAAATAACAACACCAAAGTCTGGCCTGTAATCAGCTCTCTGCTGGTTCGGAAACCAGCATGTGAATAATACAAGACAGTCTTTACACATTGCACAAAGAGATCATCCCAGCTTGCTGGGGTTGGTGTGAAGCCACTATGTATTCAAGTGGTAATCCCGTGTCCCCCAGATCTTCACTATTCTACAAGCAAACGATGCCGTATCACCTTGCCTCCCAAATTATCCCTGATTTGCCAATAAAAGTTGCCTTCACCTGGGCTGGGCAATAGAGCTAAGTTTTGTGGGCTTGGAGAGCAGAAGGATCATGGGAGAGGGAGGTGCAGGAGAGGAGGAAGGAGGAAGAGGAGAGGAGCAGGTCGGCATGGGTAAGCATAAACGAGAAACGTGTGGCTGGGAGGAGCGTGTCCTGAGGACTGGCAGGATGGAGAAGCAGCCCAAATGGAGCATGTGCAAGAATTTATGGGAACTTGGGATGGAATGTGTGGCTGGCAGATAACAAGGTGGCTTAGGGGTTAAGATCTGCCCAGCCCCAGTGTTTAAGGCATATTAAAATCTTAACAGGTGCCTGAGTCTTCTTTTACAAAAGTGGATTAAATGATAACTGCTGAATTAACAGTGATATCAATAGTGATTATGATAGTGATTTGTAATCACTATTAAATATTAATAATCATTTTTACAACACCAGCATAGCACACAGTGCCTTGGTTGACTGGCAATCTAAGGTGGCCTTGACCATGACAACTGACAAGCGCTTCACTCTTCTCCAGTAGCCAACCAAGGCACCCTGTCAGGAAGAGCGGCACAGGCACAAAACCAAGCAAGCCCCTTTGCGCTTGGGCCTTCATACCAATTGACTCAGATCACACATTCTACTGATTTAACACCAATTGCATGGCTGTTTCCAGAGCGTGTAAGAGAAGGAAAAACAAGGATTTGTAGCAATAGAGAGAGAGACAAGAAGGCATGAAGAGTCAGGGCAGCTGTCAGTCACATTGCTTGACAAGGGCTTGGCAAGCACAGACAACAGGTGAGCTCCAGGCATTAGCCAGTTTACAAATAAAGTTTTATTGGAACATAGCCACGTGCGGTGTTATTTGTGGATTTGTTCACACCACAGTATCACAAGATATCTGGCCTACAAAACCTAAGATGTTTGCTACCTGGAGAGCTGGCCCAGTGGTCAAGTGCTGCTCCTGCAAAGGACTAGAACTGAGTTCCCAGCACCCACTGGTGGCTCTCAGCCATTCATAGCTTCCGTTCCAGGGCCGAGAGCACTGGCTGCTCGCGTAGAAGACAGGTAGACAGGTACCTGGCTGCAACCCACGTCAGGTGGCTCACACCAGCCAGGCTCTCGGGGATCCGACGCCTCCTGGCTTCTTCAGGTACCCGCTCTCAGGTGTGCACGCACACGTAGCTAAAAATAGGTCCTTCTTAATTTGGAGACAGAGTTTCACGACGCTGTCCACGCTGATCCATAACTAGCGCCTAGGACTGCAGCTGAGTGCCGCCTTGTGCCCCCGTGCCCAGCCCTCCCTAATTTAAACAGACCCTGCTAGTTTCGTTGGATTGGTAGGTTTCTGTACTGCCCGCCGTGTCTGTGTGTGTGCCGCAGTCATTTCAGGGTTCAGCACACACGACATCCTTCTCTCACATTGGGTTTTACTGCACGCAGCTTCTCAGGAATTTACACTCTGTGTCTTTACAATGCTAAATTTACTCTCATCACTGCAAATGTCCTCATTTCTCTCATGGTTGCTGCTTAATCCACCTGGAACAATTTGTTTATGACAAGAGATGAAATCTAAGTTTATTTTCTGCAAATGAATAGGAAATTATCCTAACCATCTCCCTCATTGAGTTGAAGGGTCTTTCTCTTCCACAACATGGTGGACTCCGGTAGTTCACAGTGGGTCAGCTTTCCGTTAACCCCTTTACTCCTGGGCCAACCATGCTCCATCTCTGTAACTTTCGCTGTGCTTTGGCCACAGTTTGTCCCTCCAAATATTGTGTCTGAAGGTTGTTCCCAAGTCTAAGTGTCGGCAGGCGCTGGGACCCTGGAGAGGTGTTTGAATCGGTTCTTTCCTCATGTTTACTCAGTGTAGACCAGTTGTAGTGACAACTGCAGCTCCACCTCTCCCGCACACCCCAGCCAGCCCTCCCTCACCTGTGCCTTGTTACAGCGCTGGTCAAGATCCTCACCAGAATCACAGCATGGGCTCCAGGCACCAGAACCAGCGGCCAAAATAAACTGCTTCTCTTTACAAATTAACCACTGTCAGGTTTTCTGTTATAGCGACTGAAAACAGACCCTTTTTAGAGCATGGTCTGCAATCAGAGCTTCATTGTTTTTCTTTTTCAAATACACGACTTAGCTGTTCTCATTAGTTTTCCACTGGGGTAATTTTAGCAAGTTCTGCTGGAGTTTGGCCAATGGTCATCGGTCTCCTAATTACCATCAATTATCGCTGCTTTGGCCAGGGATGAAACACAGCCTGTGCCTCGCTCCTTCCGCTGTGCAACACATTCTGGAATTTCCTATCTTCTTGCCTTTTAAATTTTTATTTGATAAACTTTGCTTTGTAGGTCGTACTCACCCATCCACTGTCAACCTTACCAGGTCATTTTGTTCCTAGGTGTATTTTTTTTTTTATAAATAGTATGCATCTAGTTTGGAAAACAAACAAACAAACAACCTGGAATCCAGCCCACAGCAGGTGGAGTTGAGCCATTCACAACTGTTTCATTGCTAATGTGTTCAGGTTTGTTTTGCCTTATTTCCTATTTTCTCTTTGCTGTGCATTTTTTCTTGTTTCTTTTACTTTTATTTCCTTCTTCACCTCCTGTTTGTTGCATTCTTTCTTTTCTAATTGTGCAGACTTTCTAGGTAATGCTCTGAAATTATGACAAGGGCTCGCTTACATGTACGTCTGTCTGTTCACTTCGCCACACACGGCTCACATTAAGAACACAGTAACTTCACATCTGAGGAAACTTAGTCTCACATCTGGGCATTGATTTATCTGGCCCCAGGTTACAATACTGATATTACTATTATTAATAGTGGCATTACTTTTTCAATATTACGTTCAATGTTACTTAAGCCAGACAATACATTTTACCTGGAAATACAATTCTCTATTGTTTTTTGACACTGATTCTTTTTTCTTAGAATTTTTGTTTGTTTTTTTCATTCACTGATACAATTTTCAATATTTCACAGAGTGCAGGAGGCTGGTCAGCTGAATCCTAGCATCTAACTGCCTACATCTGCTCACCTGCTTGGGAATTTAGGAACTATAAATAGAACCTTGCACGCCTCTCGGCCTCACCCTGTCCAGTGAAACTTTACGTTTGTTGGACATCGGCCTACCCAGGGTGAGTGCTGAAAAGAGCTGCCGGTTGGCCTGTCACTACGATCCCGCTCTGGCCTCCATGTCCACTGAGAGAATTCAGATGAAATACAGTATAGTGAGGAGGGCAGGAGACTCCCACAAGCAAAACGGGGCACCCAGAGGGGTGGGCACAGGCACTGACCACAGACAACACTGTTCTGATTTACAGTTAGGATGGTTTTACACTGTTTTCAGGTCTCCAGTGCAGCTTCCTAGGAGTTTTTCTGAGTGCTTGGCAGTCCCTTGTGGATGGGCTCTTGCAGGAGGGCAGAGTTTCCTCATCTCAAAGCCTCCTGCTGTGCAGTGATCCTAAGAGGGCTGAGGACCAGATCTATAATTCTGGCCCCTGAAATTGCAGTTTTTGCTCCTATAAGATATTGATTCTAGGTCAGCCAGCTGCCCTGGGACACAGTCAGCTGCACTGAGCTGTGTGCTGTCCACTGACCTCCACTGTCAGGTGCTCAGACCATGGTCACCAAGCAGGGTACTCCAGGAACAAACAGAGGCCCAGCTGTCTACTGAGAGGCTTCATCCAGCAGCCGATGGAAACATATGCAGAGACCCACAGTCAAAGAACAGGCCAAGCTCAGGGAGTTCTTCGGAAGAGTGGGAGGAAGGATTGGGGGAGCAGGAGGGGTTAAGGAGAGCACAAGAAGACCCACAGAGTAAAGTAACCTGGGCCATGTCAGCACTCAGACACTGAGCCTCCAACCAAAGAGTAAGCATAGGCCAGGCCCAGACCCTTCCATATATGTAGCAGGTGTGCAGCCTGGCCATGTGGGTGCCCTAACAATGGGAGCAGGGGCTGTTTCTGACTCTGTGGTGGCCTCTAGATCCCTTTTCCAGAGCTGGGCTGCCTTGTCCTGCTGTCACTGGAGGTGCCAGGATGGGTTGACACATCTTGGAGGCCTCCCCTTCTCTGGGAAGAAGGAGGGGAAGAATGGGGGAAGAAGGTGAGAGTGTGGGGCTGGGAGGAGGGAGAGGGCTGGGATTAGGCTGTAAAGTGATCAAATTAATAATTTTTTAAAATCGACTATAAAGGAGGGAGTCCAACCCCAATGTCCTTTGCTGTCTAACAGCTAACTAGACACTAATACAGGGAACTAGAGGAGCCAGTGCTGCTCGTGTGAAGATTCGGGTGCTGTTGCTTTCCTTTGCTCCAGAAGACATTTATTGTTTGACTAGGAAACTGATGAGGAGCCTTGGAGAGAATGCTCACACACACACAGAGAGAGAGAGAGAGAGAAAGAGAGAGAGAGAGAGAGAGCAGAGAGAGACACCACCACCTTACCCAGCCCTTCCTTCCACCTACACACACACACACACACACACACACACACACACACACACACACACCACCTTACCCAGCCCTTCCTTCCACCTGCACAGCCTCAGGATTCAGGATTCAAGAGTAGAAAGAGAAGCCACAGGCTCCTGACTGTGCAGGGAAGTCTACTTTGGCTTTGGTTTTTAAACCCAGCAAATATTTACTTTAAAAAGTTCTTTCTTCTACAAAGGAGTCAATGCAGATTTCCTTTTTACTATCAAATTCTCTAAAATTCTTCAAATATTACCCTGTTCCACTCATCAGTTGAATTTTTCTGTTTTAAATGAACACATCAGTTGTGTAAAAGCTGTGGGAAGATATCCAGCAAATGCTGGGTTTGGGGGGTGGCACTTTGGCTCAGATCGGAGGCTGTATACAGTATGTCATGGTGGGGGGGCACCACAGCAGAATGAGAGCCTGGTCTTGCTGTGTCCAGCGAGGAAGCATCAAGAAGCGCTGGGGCTCAGCTCCCTCTCTTTACTGTGGAGGACCCCACCTACGAGGGGTTCGCCACACTTTGGGGTCTTCTTTCTCAACTAAATCTCCCTAGAAACACTGGAGGACAGGTGTGCTCAGAGAGAGGTCCCTGGGGACATGAAGGTGAACTTTCTCAGCCTCTAGGACACAGTTATCAGTGAATTTCCTTTTTCAGGTCTGTGTATACAAAGCCCGAGAATGAAATAACACAAGATTTCAGAGGACTTGGCTATGATTTCTGGGTATGGACACCGTCACCACATTGTCGAAATAATAATAATGAACAGAAAGAAAACCCAGAAGCCCCCTTTACTTTACATTCTACATATATTGTGGATTTTAAAACATTTTTAACAGATTATCACCACTGAAGTTTTGCAAAACCGTCACTAATAATCCACCTGGGGCTTGCTTTCTGAAGGTTCTCAAGTTCCCATTTAACAACGCAGGGAAGCAAGGTTCGGAAGACTGACAGACGGCCGGGGTGACAGTCCCCAGCCACCATGGAACACTGGCCCACAGCTGGGGCTCGGTGAACGCTCCTTGCGTGAAAACTGAACATTTCCCATCTGCCTTTGTCAGCGACATCTCTCTTCCTGTGTTACTCTCCAGCCACTGGGGACTGCTGGCTAGCACAGTTTCCCAGAGACGCTAGCTGCACTGCAGACTGGAAGGTCAGCCTCCGTCTGTGGCATTTGCGTGTAAAATACCCTTACAGATAACCGCTCAACATGTGTGAGTCCTCGCCTAGCTGACAGGTTTCCGGGGTGTGACATTAGGGTGACCTTTCGTACAGCGACAGAGAAGGCTGGCTTTGAGAGTGTGGCCGGGACAGCAGTGCTCAGAAGACAGGGTCTCACCATGCAGCCCATGCTGCCCTGGAGCTTACAATGTAGGTCAGACTGTGACCTGCAGAGAGCCGCCTGCCTCTGCCTCTTGAGTGTTGGCGTTACGGCTGTGCACCACCACACCGGTCTTAAGATAGTCTGAAGAATTTTTGAACAAGAGACCCTGTAGTTTCATTCTGCACTGAGGCAAGCAACCGAGGTTGTCGATCCCAGGGACACAGACCAATCACAGAAAAAGGAAAGAGGGTTTTCGATGGTGGTTCAAGCGAGCCGTCCTCGCACTGTCTGCCATCTGGACACTTGGTCACCAGGCGGTGGGTGGGGTGGGCTGTGTGGGGCAGACAGGAAGCAGGGCCTTGCTGGAAGAAATCTCAAGTTTCAGGTGCCGCAGTTTATTCCCAGCGCACTTCCTGCTTGCAGCTTGAGATGTGAGCGCTCGGCCGTCTCCGCCTCCTGCCCCGCTTCCAGGCCTGCCGGTGAGGGGCTGTGCTCTCCTGCCAGAACCGTCGGCCCCACGACAAACCCTTCCTCTGCAAAGTGCCTTCGTCATGATGCCTATCAGCAGTAACAGACTGTGAATGGCAACTAAACCAGCAGATTCCCAAGTGCCTCTGGCCGATAGTGCGGCGCAGGCCGAGGAGTGTGCGGTGCCTGGCAGAGGTGGCTCCGGTGCTCGGGCTTCTGAGTACCTTGCGTCTCCACAGTGAGATGACCCGGAGACTCAGGCATGAAATCCACCTGTGTTTAATGTCCGCGTTACGCAGCCTGGAAGCAGCTTTGGTGGCCTCTCCATGTCGGGAAGCCCTCACAGGTCAGGCATGGAGTTGTTTGCTTGCAGTATCATGGGAGGTGCTCAAGCATCAAAGCATTTGAGGTTTTGGATTTTGGGGATATTGATGCTCAGTTATTGACGTGTTTTCCCTGATGTGTGTAACCCTGATGGTGGACACATGCAGGTACACCACACACACACACACACACACACACACACACACACACACTCTCATACACGTGTGCACACACACGCACACACCACCGTGAGTCTTGTAACTTTCTCTTGCCTACCTAGGAGGAACATTTCAATCCAGAGGCAGTAACAAACACGTGGAACACTCTTTATCGAACAACAGTAATATATGCATGTATGTGTGTGTGTGCGTATGAGCATGTGTGTGCCTGTGTGCATATTTCCCTCAAGAGCCAAAAGAACCTATCTTTCCTCATAGGAAAAACTCTAAAAACTTAAGGTAATTGGATTTTAACTGTATTTTCTGACTATAGTAGAATCAAACCAGAAAACAATAACAAAGATGGAAAAAATCTTCAAACTCCTGGAATTTCTGAGAAGGAAACGGAAAGGCAGTTGGGCTGAGCAGTGAGGAAAACACCCACCAAAAGTGTTAAGACACAGTTGAGCCGGATGGCAGGTTCACAGCACTGGGTGGCTGCAGCAGAAGGAAGAATTGGCCAATAATGCAGGTTCCTGCCTCAAAGAGCTAGAAAACACCACCAAATGAACCCAAAGCAACAAAAAATAGGAAGGAAAATAATAAAAATTAAAATGAGGGACTTAGGGAGTGTCTCAATCAGCAAAGCGCTTGCTTCCAACAGGAGAACCCGGAAGAACCGACTTCCAGAATTCACATCATGTGCTGGTCACGAGGAAGCACGCTGCAGCCCCAGCTCGGGGGAAGCAGAGACAGCAGAGTTCTGCAGCTCACGCTAACCAGCCCACTTGGTGAGCCCTGGGGCAGCAAGCGACCCTGTCTCCAAGGGAAGGAGTGGCATTCCAGAAGATGACATCTGACACTGTTCTCTTGCCCCCGTGTGCAAGCATCCATGTGCACAGGCACATACACACAAGCGCACAAACATGCATTAAAAAAGAAAACCAAATTGAACATCAGAGCACAACAGAAAACATGAAGTGAAAGCTGGTTCTTTAATGAAATCAATAAAACTGATACATCCCTAGCAAAACTAACAAAAAGTAAGAAGAAAAAGACCAAACCACCAGTATCAGCAATGAAACTAGTGATGGTGCTCATTCCTGCCATCATCAACAGACACATGCCACTCTGGACACCATGCTCTATCCATTTGAAAATTATAATGCTATTTTTAAGAATTTATTTTAATTATTTTAAATTGCATGTGTGTATTTGGGTATATTCACAAGAGTCTAGGGGCCCAAGGAGCCCAAAGGCGGTGGGTCCCCAGAGCTGGAGTGACCGACAGTCGTGAGCCTCCACGTGGGTGCTGGAAACTGAACCCTGGTCCTCCGGAAAAGCAGCAACTGCTTGACTCCTGAGCCACCTCTCCAGGCCCAGAAGAAACTTTAACACTGAGAAAGTGCTTCATTTTCCCCAAACTAAAAACTAACCCAATTCAACCAACATTAAATTGATCATACTCCTATGACCGTTAGAAGAAATTAAATTTACAGCCTAAAAGTTTATGTTAAAAATTCCCATGGCCCGATGATTTTAGAAGAGAATTCTATCAAAAAAATTCTTTAAAAAGTCTAAAAAAATCTTTTAAAAAGAATTAGCAGTAAGTTTACATAATGTCGTCTATAACTCAAAGGAGACTAGAGTACTTCCCAGTTGACTTCATCAGGCTCTAATCATAAAACTAGATTGTAAACAAACAAAAAAGAAGTAACATTCCTGTCAGTGTCTTTCATGAACTTAGATGTGAAAATTCACAACAGAACTGAACCTAAATATGTATAAAAGTATTATCAATATATGTTTGGCCAATTGGGAAATACACAGATGAAATTAGTTTGATTCTGTATGTGAGAATCAACCAATAATAACAATGTGTCATATCATAAAATCGTGGAAAAGATCAAAAATATCCACAAACCCTGTAGCTAGAATTCTTCATGGTGAGTGATTTTTCCAGAAGATGAGGAACGAGGCCAGCGGATTATGGCAGCATCCTTGTCCAGCAAAGAGCTGGAGGTTGTTGGCCCTGAACTAAGACAGATAGAAGGGAAGAGAGCAAATGTTCCTGGTTCTCAGATGCAGCATGGTTGCCTCTGAAGGGAACTCCTGCACAGCCACAGGCTCAAGGGGTCTCTGTGTTCAGTGCCAGCAAGGTCAGAAGGTCGTGTCAGACCCCTGAGCTGGAGCCACGGTGCTGGTGAGCTGCCAGACTGAGGTTCGGGCCTGAACTCCAGTCCTCTGGAAAAGCAAGAGTGCTCTTAACAACTGAGTCATCTCTGCATCGACAAACATGTACATTTTAATTATGTTTCTATACATTTAACAATGATCATAATGAAACCAAAAATTTAAGTGAGATAACATTTACAGCTACTTCCAAAAGGAAAAGAAAAGGAAAGATAAAGAAAAAAAGGCAGAAAGAAAAAGAATTAGGTATAATTTTAAGCCAATTCTAAAATGACAATTCAAAATAAATGCAGACATAAATAATTAAAAAGAGATGTACTATATTCAAAAAGAAGCAATGGGAAAAGTCGCTCCTCAGAATTTATCTATAGGTGATTCAATTTCTAACAAAATCTTAACAAGTTGATGATAGATAGGCAGACAGACAGACAGGTAAATAGGTAGATTTAGAAAGCTTATTCTATAATGCATGGGATGGCTAAAAGAATTCTTCACAAGAATTAGTGAGAGGAGTAATTCACATGGTTCAAAAGCTTACAGCTTAGCTGTGAGACAGCCCAGCCCGAGGAAAGGCCCATTCTTGGGGCAGAGTGCAGACCTCAGAAACTGAGCCATGTCAGCATACCAAGTGGGCTTTTATTGTTGTCACTGTAACACCCGCATGTCCACATAGACTAAATAAATAAATGATCAAAGTTACTCTTAAAATTGAGGAAAATTGACAATAGTTAGGGTTAGACAAGAGTTCTTAAGCTTGATACCAAAATAAAAGATTGGTAAACTGCATGTATCTCATCTAGTCTGGAAATTTTTGTCCTGCAACTGCCCAAAAAAAAGGGTTAACAGACAAGCCTGGGACTCAGACAAACATTTGTAAACATCTCACAAAGGACAGGTACACAACTCTTCAAAGAGTGCATGAGGCGCGGGGGTCGGTCCTAAGGGCAGAGACAAAGCAAATGAACAGATGAAGCAGGCACTGGGCAAGAGACCTAAACAGTTTCGTTTTTAGAAAGTGTACAGCACAATTAAATCAGTATCATAAAAAGAAAAAGAAAAAGTATTTCACTCTCATCAGCCTTCAGGGAAGTGTACCTTTTCTTGAGCTGTTACTGCACCTGTCGGAATGGCTGCAGTAAAGGCGGCAGGACTAAATGCTGAGGAGAGTGAGGAGGGCCTGACTCAGCAAGCCCTGCACGTGGAGTGGGCGGCTGTCCCGGGGACACAGTCCAGTGTCTCAGTGTCGAAGGGGCCTGTGCGAACACACACAATTCCCGCTCGTGGCCATGTATCCGCAGGAAATGTTATGTTCTCACACGAACCTGCACCCTGATGTGCATAACATCTTAATCCATAAAACCAACAACCCTGGAAGGAGCACCTCCCTGCGCAGGCGCTGACCCCGGCCCGCCCATCGGGGGCGCAATACAGCGAGCAGCTATCGAAATTCCGTGCCGCTAGCATGAAATGCTAGGAAGTAACATTGGGCTGTTTTCTTCTATAAGGAACAAAGAAAAGGCCTACATGACTATGCAATTCTGTTTATTCAACAATCTTGAAATGGCAAACCGTGGGGTGGGGTGGAAAGTACGCAACTCTCAGGGGTTGTCTGTCAGGGACGGGCTCTGAGGGTCGCCAGTGGCGCAGCTGCCCGATCTCATGTGTGGAAGAAAGAGGTGCAGGGATAATTAGAGACTGGGCTGAGGGCGGGAGGAGGGCGTCCTGGGCGAGCCGGGGTCCACTGCTGCGGTATTGCGTGTGGTTACAGCTGTCGGGCCCGGGCCGGGAGCCACAGCTGTCAACCGAGCTCTGGGGCGGCCCCGCCCCGGAAGACCTGCAGGCCCAGCTCTCAGGTGCAGGCGGGAGGATCAGAGGTTCAAGGACACCCTAGACTCGCTGTTAAGTTCGAGGCCAGCTGGGCGACTTCGGACCTCGGTTCAAAAGCAGAGCAGCGCCCAAGAGGGCGCGTTCTTTCTTCTCCACCTCTCTCATGCTCGGGCGGGTTTCCTGCGGCAGCTGCCGCACGAGGACATGCTTAACCGCGCCGCGCGCCTCCAGGCACACAAAGGCGAGGGGCAGGTGATTGCTTCTTAAACCTGGGCAGCACCGTAGGGGCCGGCCCCGCGGCTGGCGGCGGGGGCGTCGGAGGTGCGGGTGGGCGAGGAGAGCGGCCTCGGCAGTGTGTGCGGAGCTGGGGGCGGCGGGAGGCGGGCGGGGCCCGCGCCCTCGGGGGCCGCGGCGGCCGGCGAAGCCCCGGGAGCGGCGGAGC
>NW_026586383.1:11147313-11188145 GCF_907164565.1 Psammomys obesus
AGATTAGAAAAGGCGTGGGGCCTGCCGAGCCCGCGCGCGCCTGGCGGGCTCCCGGGTCCGGCAGGCCGCGGGCCGCGTCCGGCCCTCCGGGGGCAGCGCACTGGGCGGGGATCTGGCCGCCGGAGGGGAGGGGCAGTGCCGCGCCGAGGAGGCCGGGTCGCGCCCGGCGCCGCTCTCCAGGGCGCGGAACCAGCCCGGAAAGCCGTTTGCGCGGACCACAAACTTGCCGCTTACCGCGCCCGCCCCTCCCGCCCGCGGCGTGCCGAGGCTAGCCTGTCCACACTGCCAGCCCCCGCCAGCGCAAAGGCCGGGACACTTTCCGCACTCGGGTAGCCTGCCCCGCCCCTGCCCCGGGGCAGCGGCCTCTCGCGGCCCTGAGGTGTGGCCGCCGCAAAGGCCCAGTCCGCAGCCCCAGGACCGTGACGCAGGAGGACGCTGACGCCCGGCGCTCGCTGCGACCTGGCGGTTTCAATGTCACCCCCTCAGTGCGGCACGCCTCGTGGACAGGCCCGGAGGGCGAGGTCAGGGACCTGCTCGCACCCAGTCACCCCTGCTCTTTGCTGCAAGGCGTGCCCCGTCCCCAGCCCCCCTCCCGGGTCAGCCGCACCTGGCTGTCCCCCTCAGCGGGCCCCAAGGGCAGGACGCGTGAACCCCAGACCTGACAGCACGCGCCTCCAGCTGTGTAGGACCCAGCGTGCGTGGGTGTGTGCGTGCGCTGGCGCATTGAACTGCACAGTCATTCCCAGACGTGCAAGCCCTGAGGAGGGGAGGCAGGGTGTGCAAGTCCAAAAGCACAACCCCGAGGCTCTGAAGGAGTGTTCACCTCCGGGTGAGGCTCTGGGTCGCTCCCCAACACAGCAGACCCTCAGAACTGATCTCTTCTATTCCCCGGGAGCCCGAGTGCCTGCGGAGCCTTAGGGAGGAGGTGAACTGCAAGCCTTCGGACCGTGTCTTCCGACTCTCCGACAGCCAACTCTCTATTATGAAGTGGTTAATATCAAAATAAACACCTGGAAACGAACTTCAGCCAGCGTCCTCACTGGGGGAGGGTAATCCCCCTTTATATGCAGTGTGATTTGGAGAAGGGTAGGAGGCATCCTCTTGGAAAACAAGGTGCCCCTGGGGTTGGCAGGCCGTTCCTTTGCACATCCATCGCCTCTCTCTCCTAGGGGGAGCGTTTCAGTGTCCTCCGAAGTTCTGCCTAGTCGGGGCCCGAAGCTTTGCAGTTACATTTTCTGCCAGGCGAACCTGCCGGACATGTCCTGTGCCCAGCGATGCTAGACACGTACGTGCCACGGAAGGGCTGGGGAGAGGCCCTCTGGGTCGAGGGAGGCCAAGGACCAGAGCCCCCTCGGGACAGAAGTTAGGAGAGGCCAGCGTGGAGAGACGCTCGCCTCTCACCCGCAGGAGCACCCCGCGGCCCGAGCGGAGCAGGCCGGCGTGGCGCCCGTGCGCTCCGCGCCCCCCAGTTCCTGCCGTGAGGGTGGCGCCGCCGGGGCTCCCGGGGAGGTGGAGGGCCGGGGCCTGCAGCCGCGCGCCCACGCGCCCGCGGCGCCACCCTCGGCTGTCCCCGGGCTGCCGGCACCCAGACTGAGTGCCTCCCTCGGCCTGTGGGGAGGTGGGCCCGCAGCCCTCCCGGGGGGCCGAGGCCCTGACCCCTCAGACTGCGCGGGCCCGGGCGGGGCCCGGTGGGGGCGGGGCCTCCCTAGCCTGGGAGCTGGGCGGTGGTCGCCGCGGCTCCGCGTGCTCTCTGCGGTGCTCGGCCAGGAGAGGGGAGGGGTCACCGGGACGGTGGTCTGCCGGGAGTGTGTGTGCGCGGGCCGCGTGTGTGCGGGCCGCGTGTCTGGGGGGGGGGGGGTCTGTGCGGGGTGTGTGTGTGTGTGCGCGTGTGTGTGTCTATGCGGTGTGTGTGTCTGTGCGGTGTGTTTGCGTGTGTGTCTGTACGGTGTGTCTGCGTGTGTGTCTGTACGCTGTGTCTGTGTGTCTGTGTGTGTCTGTGCGGGGTGTCTGCATGTGTGTCTGTGCGGTGTGTCTGTGCGTGTCTGTGCGGGGTGTCTGCGTGTGTGTCTGTGTGTGTCTGTGCGGTGTGTGTGCGGTGTGTGCCTGCGTGTGCGTGTGCCTGTGTGCGCGCGTGCGGCCAAGGGCAGGGCGGAGGACGGGAAGGCCGGCTGCGGTGTGGGTCCCTCCCCGGCTGCGGCACCTCCAGCGCTGCAGCTGAAGGGCCGGCTGCACCTCGCGCGCTCCCCCGCCTCGCCTGTGTCCCCCGGCTTTTCCAGGAGGGAAGATGGGGTGCCCGGGGGGTGGGGCGCGCCGGGGCTCAGCCGGGCGGTCACGTGTCCCGCCCCCCCGCAGCGGGAGTTCCAATCAGAGCGCGCCAGGGGGCTCCTCCCGGGCAGGAACCACCCGGCTCGGCGGCGCGGGGTGGCCGCCCGCCCCCGTGTCAGGGCGGTGGTAGCGTCTGCTCGCCTACAAATGGCCCCTCCCGGCCGCTCGCCCGCTCGCTCGAGCTCGGCGCCGACCCGCCCGGAGCGCTCCTCGCAGCGGCGCCAGCGGCTGCCTGCGCCCCGGCGCCCCGGCCAGCAGCCACCGGAGGGCAGCTCGGGCGCGCGGGCTCCCGCTCCCGCTCCGGCTCCCGGGTGGGCGTGCTGGCTTCCCGGCGGCGGAGCCTGCACCACCGAGCGCCTCCTCTCGTCCAGCACCGGTGAGTGCCCAGCGGAGCGCGGGCGTGGGGTGCTCTCCCGCGTGGGGTCCCCGGGAGGACCGGCGCGATGACCGAGTCCAGCCTGCGAACAAGTCCCAAGTCCCTCGCCTTCGGGCCCACTTTAGAGTTTTCCCGTCCCCTGGCCTGAAAAGGAGCTTTGCTTTGAGAGATTCCTGTCTTGAGATACTTGACAAAGGTTGGAAAGACTCGAGAGCGGCGGAGCTGCAGACCGGGACCAGCCCGAGGCTGGGTGTGGGGGGCGGGGGCCGTGAGAATCAGCCGGTGGGAGCAGGCGAGAGGGGGCGGCAGGGGCGCGGGGCTGCTCGCCTCTAATCTCCACCTTGTACTGCATGCAGGGGATTCTGCCAAGGGGGTGCGAGACTCGGGGGCACCTAGGAAATGTCAGTTCTACTTTATGTCTCTCTGGCAGAAAATATGCGTTGAAGTGTCGAGTTATGAAGAAATGTGTGAAAAATAATTTACTTGGCGGTTTTTGGGTTTTGGTAAAGTTTTTGTCTTAAACGGTAGTCCAGGTGAGGGCATATTGTGCAGCCATACCTTTGGCTATAAGGGGTCGCTTTTCTTTCTTCATAGAGAGTTGCATTTATAGGCTACTTACAACCCTTTTCCCTCCATACAAAACCCTAGAAAAGAGAAATAAATATCAAGGTGTGTGTGTGTGTATGTGTGAGAGAGAGAAGGAGAGAGGGGGAGAAGAGGAGTGGAGAACGCAGTTCTGCAGAACAGAAGACAGCCTCCTTTGATGAGCACAGTGATGGCCAATTTAATTTGTCATATGCCACTGAAGGGAATGTCAAGCTGATAACATGCAGGCTGGAGAGGAAATGAAGAAGGGGTTGCCCGGGGAGGAAGAAATAAGCCCTAATCCACCCGCCCTGGGGAAGGAGCTGAAGGCTAGCGCTTCCACGCCGCAGCCCAAGTCTTTCCCGGTGCAGGTGTGAGGGCGCAGGCTGGGGCGCAGGATAAAGATGAGGGTGGGGGTGGGAAGATGGGTGTGCCCGCTCGCTCCAGCTGCACCAGCTGAGGGTTCAGAGGTCTGCTGACTCATACGGAAGGCAGCAGGCTTGGCACACTTAGGTGTTACTTTGTGAATTTGATAACACAGATTACTGTCTATAGAGCCTTGTGGGAGCTCAGGCCCCACTTCTCTTCTCTGGAAGATTCTTTCCTGCGCTTTTAGACTCACCCTTTCATTTTGACCCCCGCCACCGTGCTGGCGCACACCTCATTTGGCTTTACACAAAGGTTTTCATCATTACAAACACTGACACCCATGACCACATGATTCTGGCCAAGGTACCTATGGAGAATGTTGGGAAACTGGAATGCGAACAATTCCCTTTTCCTCACAGCAAAGATCCTCTTTGCCATTGCAAGGCCGGGAGCCCCACCCTTCTCCTGAGTCTGCATGGAGCCTGGACGGAGCCTGCAATTGCAGCAGCGCAGGGCGGGCGAGGCAGCGCCAGCGTCCTGTTGCCTGTGCCTGCATCTCTCGTATTCTGGGCTGGAAGTCACCTCAGTGCAGGCTCACCGCCCGGCACCACTGCAGCTCATCCATCAGCTCCGCGAACCAGTGTTTGTGATAACTTTGAGAGGCTGATTTTGATAGAAAAGACAAAGTGGGAACTGCTTTCAAACTTGAAGGTCTGGGAGGCTGAGAGCCATGAGAACAGACAGCAAAGGCTTTGGGTCTCCTCATAAAATATCTTGACAGAACAAGGGTTTGGGTTGTTGGTGTTTTGTTTTCTCTGATGGGGTGTGGTGACCAAGCTCCTCCTCACGAGAACAGGAAGAGGAAGAAAATGGATGAACCGACCCCTACTGCAGGGTCCACCAAGCAGCACTGAATCAGGCCACATCTGACTAGAGGAAGGCCATCCCTACAAGACAAGATTTTAAGTCCACAGGAAGAAAGTGTTACCAGCCCTTTGAAGAAAGAGGCATCGAATCCATAATTCCTAACCCTTATCCCCACCCTCCTGTGGGTCGCCTCCGCAGACAGCGCTCTGACCAAGAGGAAGACAAGTCTAAAGCTTTTTTCCTTCCCTTAATTTTTTTTAAAGAAAGATGTCCACTTAGTTTCAGAGCATCCGTTCTTAAAGTAAATCAATTATTTAAAGAGAAGAAAGAGCTACCTCTCACCTGATCGCTAGAGTGAGCTAGCACATTTCCGGATCTGGCTGGGCCCGTTAGCACTTATCTCAGCCCTAACCCTCAGTGAAAATTGCATGTTTCTTTTTAAAGTGATAACTCAAGTTCAAACCGATGACACTCTTCTGTTCCCCCAGCACACGCCTTTCCTCTTCTATTACCTTCCCCTGTCTTAAGTCCATAAAACATACCTACAGATCCCAGCACCTTGAAGGCTTTGAGGCACGGGGACAATCAGGTAAATTGCCTGTGATTGCAGGTCGTTCTAAAATCAAACCCATCTCAGCAGCTTCGAGACTCAGATTGGCAGGACGGCGCTGGGCTGGGACGCTGGTGCCTTGGCAGCCATGCCTCAAAGGGCCTTCTCCTGCGACCTCCAGACTTCTGAGGGAGCTGCACGTGTGCCTTCGGACTGTTGGTTGCAGTGAGGAGGTTCCAGAGCATTACTGCCTTGAACTCCCTCAGTAAACACGCATGCTGCAGTGTATGCGGAACATTCCAGAGCATCCCGTGAGGCTGGTGGTCTGCCTGGCCTAACGCCCGCTACACCTGGACAACAAATCTCTTTTTTTTTTTTTTTTTTTTTTACCCCAAGAGAGATGTTGTTAATGAACACAGCTTTTTCAGGACACCGGAGAGGGTTGAAGGACAAAGGGAGGAAGGGGTCTAACTGAGAGTCGGCCTCATCTGAGCATGTCACATTACACCTGAGATTTATATGTAATTTGATGAAAACCCAGTTTGCAAATCAACTTATTTCAAGAAATTTTAGATTGTAATATTAGTTTTTGTGTGTTTGAAAATTAGTACTTTCTTATTCTGTCTCTGTCTCTCTGTCTCTGTCTCTCTCTGTCTCTGTCTCTCTCTCTCTCTCTCGTGTGTGTGTGTGTGTGTGTGTGTGTGTGTGTGTATGTGTGCGTGAGAGAGAGAGAGAGAGAGAGAGAGAGAGAGAGAGAGAGAAGTGGCTTTAAAGAAGGGAAACTGGGTGTGGCAGCACCTGCCTGTGGTTCCAGCACTCTTGAAAGGCAGAAGAAGGAAGATCCATGTTGAAGGCCAGACCTTGTCAGAAAACAAACAACACAAGCCCCAGGCCAGCACTCCTCACCCTAGCATTTGGGCCTGCAGCCCCTTCTGTTTTAAGTGGCATTAGATGCTTGCACAGACGTCGCTGCAGGACTCAAGAATGCGCCTTGCCTGCACATTCGCCACACGCACACACATCCTACACTGACAGAATTTGCTGCTCACGATTATTTGCTTTTCACTTTGAGGAGACTCTGGAGTTGCCAGGGGCATTATTTGTGTCTTTGCCCTGGATATAATGTTCTGATTCCGAGTAGCCGGGCTATCTCTGACCATCCACACAAGCAATCAATGAACTCTGCTGTTCCTATAAGCAGGGCAAGCCCTTCCACCCCTTTAGCGTCTCAGTGTCGTCTCAGGTTGTAGTTTGAAAGCGATCCAGTTGTGGGTGCTTGGGCACCATGAGCCGCCTGGCCAGGCGGGCAGGACTCCTCCCTGCGCAGGGGTCTGCAGGCCGCCCTGACTGCTAACGCTCTGGCTGTTTTGGTCTTGCAGGTGTTCTGCCCCTGGCTGCTGCCCTTCTGCCTGAGAGTAGTTCAAACTGTAAGTTCAGCAAACCACATCATTAAATATCTATAGTTTTAGAGATCTATACTGATTTTCCAGTCTGTCTACTCAAGATTCTGCTTCCTAAGAGGGGAGTTGAGGCAGAGACCATCGCCCTGTGGCCTGCAGGGCGGCTTATTCACAACCCAGAAGTATGACTTCCTGTGAACTGCTTGGGCCACTGCAACCTTTGACCTCTAGTGCTCCTCTTTGCTACATTGTGATAGGACATGAAGCTTTGGCCTCTGGGTGCTAATGAGTCTTTTCTTTCTGGATGGCCTGTGTTCCAGCGTCTTAGCTCAGACAGGCGGCATCTAATGTGTAGACACCTCCAGGTTCAGGAGCTGAACTGTGGGGTCAGGTGAAGTTCTGAGGTAGCAACTTAACACACACGCTGTTCAGAGTCCTGATTCTGGCTGATGAAGGCTGCGCTCTAGTAAGTTAGGAAACAGGATGTATTCAAGTACCCAACCAAGAGTCTGCATGAGTCCGCAGAGGCCCCGAGGCTGGATCTGCCTTCTCCACCTTCTGGGTATCAAGTGCTTCCAAACTCGACTCTCAGCAGGGGACTTTCTGTGCTCTGAAGGGGTCCAGGCTGGGAAAGACAGCCTCCTGCTCCGTAGACCTTGACATGTAATTTAAGATAGTTTCAAAAATTCCAGGCCTTTAATGCATTCTGCCAGTGGATGGGCTCTGAAAAGCTAGTTTTTAATAGAAAAGACATTTCTTTTATCTTCTCTCTTGTTTTTCTGCCATCCTGTGTCTGCCTTCTTGTCTAAAACACAAATTTCTATATCATTCAGTTCGCTTAATACCACTTCCATTTTTGTTTCTCTGCAGCTTATTGCTAGAGCTGCTAATAGACCTTCAACACAAATAGTGTATTGATCACTGAAATCTCTTTCGAGCTTGACTGAATCTACATAATGGGGTGTCAATCGGAGAAAAATCTCATAATAAATGGCAGGCGACTTCTATTCATGAGAAAGATGTCTTGGGCAGCACACAAAATATCATGTCTACTGTAGCATGACAGGCTAGCCTCAGCGGCCTCGGCTGGTCTCTGCTGCATCCGTGGTGGGTGTTTGCTAGCAAAGGCAGGGTGAGAATACCACGCTCCCGGATCCTTCCTGCCTTTGTTGATGTGAGAGGCATTTTGTACACTCCCCAGACTATAAACATCTTCTAGCAGCACCGCCAGGAGGAAAGATCTGTTATACCTGAGGAACTCATGAATTGCAAACAAATCTGTTTAAGTTGATGTATATTTAAAATCAGCGACTGGTTTATGCAGTCCATATTTTTAAAGTTTTTACCATGTGTGTACCAGGGCGTACACACACTATATGCAAATATTTTCAATGCATGTATGGGAACACACAGTGTATTTAGAGAGAAGCCTGTTTTACATAAATTATTTTTCAGAGCAGCCAAACAGAAGAATAGCCATACATTAGGGAAAGCCACATTTTTAATCCCTCCAACCCCCTTTAAGCTTGCTGTTGGATGATATGTGAAGGAATCTCATTTTTATAATTTTATATGAAATTCTTTAAACTTAAATTTCCTTCTAGAAGTCTTGGATTATTTCTGCAAACCCAGTACTAGAGAGGCTGAGGCAGGAGGGTAGCTGTGCAGTCAAGGCCAGCCTGGGCTGCAATATGAGGCCTGTGTGTCAAAACAGTAGAATTGCCAGGCTTGGGGCCCACACTTTAAACCTCAGCACTTTGGAAGCAGAAGCAGGAGGATCTCGGTGAGTTCCAGGCCAACCTGAGCTAGTAAGACTCTTGCTCAAACAAAACAAAGCAAAACGGCCAAGCAAAAAAAAAAAAAAACACGGAGATGGCTGGGTCCCCACAGCTTGCTCTTCAGCAAGCCTAGTCTACTCGGCAGACTACAAGCCAAGGGAAAGCCCTGTCTCACAAACACAAGACTGACAGCAGCAGGGTTGACCTTCAGCTTCCACGCTCACCTGTGAACATGAACACACACATGCACAGTTTCTGCTAATAGACCCCACTTTTCCTGATATAATGGTCACTGAGATGCTAGGCGCCCAGTGAGAAGGGACCTCTGGGGTGGTCAGGCCCTGGGTGGTGGCCGGCATTTCTGGACACTTTAGACACTGACTTACCAGCAGACCGTTGCTACTGAGGGGTCATGGGACCACATGGCATTAGCTGCCACACAGCTTCACCCCATGGCAGTCTGGGATGCGGTGTTTTCCCCAGACTGTGGGGCAAGATCAGCCTGGCTGCCTCCTCTCTGAGGGAGTGAAGCCAGTGGCTTTTTGCTGGAGAACACAGCACAGTGTGTCATGGAAGTCAGAGGACAACTGTGGGAGTCAGCTCTTTCCTTCTGCCATGTGAATTCCAGGAATCAGACTGGTGTCATTAGCAGCGAATTCCGATTTGCTGTACATGAGGTGGGGTGGGGCATGCAGAAAGAAAAAGCGAGGTGTGGCGTACGTGCCCTGTGCCTTGACACTGTGTGGACAGACGGAGGATCACGGAGGCGTGCAGGCTGCCAACCCATGCCCAGGTTCACTGGGAGAGCCCCAGGCATTCTCCTCTCACTTCCGTGTGCACACACCCCTCGCACACTGCATCATCCCTGTGGACAAATGCTGCCCCGTTCCCTGCAGCATTCAAGGTGTGTTAAAGGGTGGCATGCTGTGGTTTCTGTGGCTTCCACCTCAGGAGACATTCCTGTCTCTCCGTGTGCCAGTGAGACTGCTGAGATACAGAGATTTGACGGTGAGCTCCAGCCTTCCCTTTCCACGGCAAGAACGGTACCTTTTTTCCGCTACTTTAATGGAATATTTTTTACTTTTTTTTTTTTTTTTTAAGTTTTTGGTTAGCAAATGGATGGGGCACAAAGTTTGCTGAGAAAATGGATTACCAGAAAGCTGGTATTTTGAAGTTCAGGGTTGTGTGTTATGTGAATAACAGCTATAAAATACACCTGATAAATCATCTCTATACATTCTTATGTGTCAACAGCGAGCTTCCAGTTAAAAACTGTGTAGCATGTATGTGGCTTTTCAGAGTCAGTCAGCTACATAGCTTATGCTTGAAGATGATGCTGGTGAGGTTTTAACGAAAGGTAAGTTTAAATTCAGCTGTAAGAATAAGCCTCATGAATTTTAACCTACAGAGAAGCACATATGCAAAAGTTGGAAGAAAACTGGGACTTCTTGGATGTCAGTGATGAAAGAGAAAAATTAAATCCTAGAGAAAAGAAACTTGGAAAGAAAAATATTCCCAAAGATCTTGAGTAGGAAACCTCCATTTGTAGGACTTGCTGCATTGAATGTTGGGCGCTGCACTGATGTGTCTCACTAAAGATGAGAATCCTTAGTGCTAAGAAGAGGGTTATACGGTTTTGCCTGGGCTTTTGGCACAAGGTCTGCTGCTGGACCCCTATGGTACATTACTCCCATGATCTATTTTCTCACTGAAAGAGCATTAAAGTATCTCTTGGCTACATACTATCCAGTTTGATAATATAAATAAATACGCTGCTTAAATAGATTGCTTTCTTGCCAGTTTTTTAACCTATACTTAGAACGAGACTACTTAAAGATAAATAGAACAAATCTGGTAGAATTAGAAACAGCTTCAATATACCCACCAAATTCTTGGCAAAACTTTCACATCACTTAAAAATACATTCAAGGACCAGGGAGACAGCTCAGTCAATAAAGTAGTGATCTGAGTTAAATGTGAGAAAAAGAGAATACAGGGAGGCCGCTGTGACAGTGTGCGCTCGCAAGCTCAGCATAAGGGATGCAGAGAGGAAGGCATCCTGAGTGCCAGCCAGCCTAGTGGAGGAAGCGAGCTCCAGGCCCGTGAGAGAGCCTGTCTCGGAAGACAAGGCACAGAGCGACCGAGCAACAGCACCCACGGTTGTGTTCAGGCATCACTTTGTATGCACTCAGGATCATGCGCACACGCATATGCACAAACACACACAGACACACACAGTACTCAGCGCTAAAGCAGCAGAGTGTATAGCCATTTCACGAGTGTGACGTCACACAGAGTGTATAGCCATTTCACGAGTGTGACGTCACACAGAGTGTATAGCCATTTCACGAGTGTGACGTCACACAGTGTATAGCCATTTCACGAGTGTGACGTCCCACCTGGAGTTTGCAGTTTTATGGATAGAGAGCAGTTAGGAAAGATCTAGAAATCCTCACGCTTTCATTTCATCATGACTGTGCTTTCACCACCTAAATGAGCGTGTTCAGAGGTAAAACCAGCGAACAGAAGAAGAGCAGCTGGGGCCAGGTTGCACAGTGATGGAAGTGAGCCCAGGCACAGTGTGGCATGTGGAGACAATAATTTGCTTTTTGAAACTTGTGAGACTGGTTTTTGTTCCACTTTAATAAAAAAAAAAAAAAGACAACATTTGGGTGAAGAAAACTTTCAGTGTCTGTAGCCCCTCAGTTAATAGCATCGCTGGCTGTAAGTGACTCTTAGGAATTTAGCTTTCTGTGTAATGAAACATTTAGTTTTAGGTTTAATTGCTTACTAGGGGAGAATAGAGAGGAATTGCTTAGGGTGGGTGACAGCATCATTAAGCTGATGACAGAGGTACTGTAACTGAAAGTTCTAGCTCAGCTCCGTGTGCCTCTCAAGCCTCCAGACCGCCGGGACAAAGTGGACAGGCAGCAGGAAGGCATGACACGCTTGTTAACATACATACATTGTGTGGGTACAGAACGTACTACAGGCAGTCAGCAAACGAGTTGACGCTTGAGTGTACGCATCACTTCAAATGAGCCAAACCGTCCCTGATACTTAGCCTGCCTAAATGCTGTATAAACTTGAGGAAAACAGGCTTGTTGATTTCCGCTTGGTTTTGTGTGAGGCACACACTATAGTACGTTATTTCCTTGGGGCTAGGGAAGCGGCTCAGTGGGGAAAACACTTGCAGAGCAAGGGTAAAGACCCGAGTTCTGGTCCCCAGAGCCATGTCCAGATGGATGCCATGATGCACATCTGTCATCAGAGTGCTCTCATAGTGAGGTGCGAGGTGGATACAGGAGGATCTCTAGTCACTGACATGGCTGTGTGGAACGGAACCCTGCGTCAGACAAGGTAGGCAGAGAGTCACTCAAGGTCATCCTTAAACCTTTACATGTAAACCAGGACCTGTGTGAGCACACAAACACACACTCAAAGATTTGTTTTTAGTTATTGCTAGGCGTATTGACCATAGACTCATAGAAACTGGTGGTTTGTTTGTTTGTTTGTTTGTTTGTTTGATAGGGATGAGGAAGCATTAAGGAGCCAGGTTCTTTTATTTTTTAAAAAATAAAAAAATCTGTGAGACCAAAGAATTGTACTTTCAGCTCTGGTTTCTCCTTTCATCTGGCTGTGGCCCTGGTCCCTTCAGACCATGCTTTGGCCACAGTGAAGTGACAGTTGGACATGGAACTGGACTTTGACTCCTCCAGGTAGAGGGTTGCCTTTCTATGATTTCTGTCCCCAAGTGGCAGAGCCAGCGTGATTCTCAGGCTGCCGCACTCCCTCCATGCCCTTCATCTTATTGGTGGGTTTCCCCTGGTGTTTGGGGTGAAACTAAGCTTGGCTCATGCCACCTCTGAGCTCTGCCCCAGACCTGGGTACTTTTTCTCCTTGGCAGATGTCTGAGCTTTATCACAAAGCTCTTCAAAACCATTTCTCCTTATTCTTACAAAATGGAAACATGCAGAGTTCACAATAAGATTTTAAACATGAAACCTACACCAACCCGCATGACTGGGTTCTTGCATTCAGATACAATCCTTGGACATCGTTTGGGGGAGAGGACAAAAATTTAAGCCTCCATGAGGTTCTCCTCCATCCTGAGGCTTCTGTGGATGCTCTGTAAGTGCCCCTCAGCCCACAGTGCACAGAGCTAGGATGCCGGAAAGCAGGCAAGCAGACAACCCTAAGGCTAGGATTTAAATTGACAGTAAAATAGAAAACAGAACAGTGCACTGTGGAGATTTACCACAGTGACCGCGATGGGAGGTGCTGGCAAGGAAATCAGCCAAATGCCAGCGTTTCCTTCTCTGTTCCATTGTAAGTCCCAGTAGATACCACTAACAGTGGCCACAGTAACTGAACCCTCAGCTTCACCAACTCTGAGCAGGAGCGTCTGTGGTTCGGTACAGTCAGCCTCTTAACCGTGTAATGCCCTGGGATTTAGCAGTAATGGGTGTGTTCTCTATGCGTCCACCTTAGTGCTTAAAAGCATCCAGAGTGGCTAAGAAACTCAAATTATCACTTTACTTAATTTTTTTTTTTTTTAATATTGCATGTGGCTCACCCAGCTTTGGCTACTGATGGGCAAGTGTTGCTCTGTGTTGAAGTGCTCTGGAATTTGGAGGCTGGGTGGTGCCGACCACAGCATGCCCTAAGCATGGTGGGGGCACAACACAGCCTGGAGGCCCAGGCTTGGTCTGGGAGGATCGAGTCCCCTTAGGAAGCAGTGTGCGATGCCACTGTGCTCCAGGACTCTGTGCCCAGCCGGGTGTCCTGGGTTATGTCCTGACTCTGCAGGTCTTGACTGATTGGCTTGGCTTCAAGGGAACGTTTGAAATGCTCACAGAGTTCTGGCTTCGGAAGAAAAGCTTTGCCTTTCCAAAGTCTTTCCCCAGCCTCGTTGTCCTTCCTTTGGTATGACGTTTGGGCTCATCATTTGACCTACATCCAGCTCCTGGCATGTGAAAGAACATTTGTGAATCACCTCAGTGCAGGCAAGACCAAGTAAGAGGCTGAGCTAATTTATTCACACATGCACACACCTCTAAGTAGAGCTGTTGTCTCTCTTCCCTACCCGTGTGAGTCATGACTTTGAGTTGACCATGGAGGTTCCAGAGCCATCTGGAGATCCAAGCTTCTTCAGGCAAGTGGGCATTTCTCGGTGGATCCTGGTTTTGCCTGCAGACAGACCTGAGGAGAGGGAAATTGGGTAGAGGAGTCATATGGCTTCCCAGAGTGGCCCTGTGGTGCCCAGAATGTACACAGGAGTTAGGTCTGTGGGCATGCAGAGAACCCACCACTATCTTTAGAAATGTCACACCTAAACTACCTGTGACACGCACGTACACCATCTTCCTCTTCATCATCATCCGGGGAGATAGCTAGAAAAAGAAATATTCCTAAGCAAATTTCCAGCCCCTGTCTCTTTGTAGACTTAGGGCCTTGCTGTCAGTCCCGTCTTCGGAGAAGCAATCAATTTTGGATAGAATTAGAATCTTAGGAAGGAAGCTGGAAGGGCCCGATAAGAGGCGTGTTCCCCTGGGCTCTTCTGTGCAGCCTGCCTTTGAGATGCTCAGCAAACATTTCCACTCGGTGTAGTGCCTGTCAGCAGTTCCTAGGAACCTGCATGAGCTGACACTGAGTGTCCCTGGCCGGGTCCTCCATCACCTCCCATGCAGTCTCGTGTCTGCTCAGCCCACTGGGCACATTCCCCTGGGCCTACCTCTGCCCAAGCATGCCCGCGTTCCCAGCGCAGCACACCAGCACCAGCCTCCTTCCATGTCCCCCGGGAATCTGGATGCAGGCCCCTGGGGCTCCTCGGAAGCGCCCACACCGACTTCCTCAGTGCCCACTTCTCTCCCAGCTCTGCTTGTGACTTTGCTCAGGCTGGCACTGTCTCATGTGCAGGCTGTTTTCAGTGTTCCTCCAGCTCTTGGCCTCTTTACAGCCTCAGGCTGCCCTTCGGCATCCCTCTAAAAGATCACTGAGGAAAGGGGGCCACAGCTCCCCTCTTCTGGCCTAGGCCAGCCATCACTGTCACGAAGGCCTCCTGCTACGCTGTGGTTCCTGCCACCCAGCACCATGCCTGGCCAGCCGCTAGCCTACCCTTTCTTGTCCGCCCATCTGAACTCACTGTCAGGGCTGGCAGAGCACCCCACAGATGGCTCTGCCCTGGGAGAGGAGCCCCTGCACCCTCTCCTTGGGGCTGTTTGCTCAGCTGTCTTGTTGATGCCTAGAGCTCTGGGGCCATCCTAGCCAGCTCAAAACTCACCTTCCCTTGCCCTAAGTCGGGACACAGTTGGTGTTTATAGAGACACACTTAGCCTCACGCTCTGCCACCAGTGTCAATGGGGTGTGACTTTTAAATACTCTTGAGTAGGTATTCTTGGCAGTGAGAGAGGCCTTTGGTTTTCCCTGAGTGTGAGTGTGCTCCTGCCACTGCTTGTGGGTGTTCTGTCTGTCTATGTATCATCTATCTATCTATCTATCTATCTATCTATCTATCTATCTATCTATCATCTATCTATCTATCATCTATCTATCTATCTATCTATCTATCTATCTATCATCTATCTATCTATCTATCATCTATCTATCTATCTATCATCTATCTATCTATCTATCTATCATCTATCTGTCTATCTATCTATCTGTCTGTCTGTCTGTTTATCTATCATCTATCTATCTATCTATCTATCTAATCATATATATATATATAACATGCATTTCATATCATCCCTGCCCTGCCCACTGTGACCTCCTCCCTTTGTCACCCTAGCTGTTCACTGTCCTGTATCTGCAAAATGCTATCCTGTGCCATGATGGTACTTTTGGAAAATATGACCCACCCACCACATTCTTCTATCACAAAATAAGTCCCTTAAGACATTTCTGTCGAGGATAGCCCTAAGGAACAAAGGCCAGTCCACCTCGCCAGTTCCCTGGCTCCAGGGTAGCTAGATTGAAGCTCTCCCAATGGCTTCATCTTGATCCTTCCTGGCCGAGCCGGGGGAGCTCCCATTTCAAGAATTACTGGTGCTTTGAGGGTGGCCTTAGCCGTCTGAGCCATGGTTTCAAGTCACCTGCCTCCATCCCAGGGAAGCCCTTGGGGAATCTCCCCTGGGCAGGTGCACAGAGATGCAAACACTTGCCCTGCTTTCGAGTGCCCTTGATTGAAGAGAGTGGGAGCTGGGATGCTGAGGGCTTCATCTTGCCAGTCAGGTAGGAGTCAGTTCTGGAGAAAGAGGCACAGAAGAAGGCGGAGGAGGAGGAAGAGGCAGAGGAGGAGGAGGAGGAGGCAGAGGAGGAAGAGGCAGAGGAGGAAGAGGAGGAGGCAGAGGAGGTGGCCGTCGCGTTAGAAGCTGGTCACCTATCTGCAGGTCTGAGGGAGGGTGAAGGTAGGCCTCATCAAGCCCTGCAAGCATGTCAAGGGTAGGACAGAGATGGAGGACACAGTGCAGCCAGGAGTGTCCTTATCTCCAGGGTACTGCAGCCCGGATGGACCTCCAGCTGCCTCGGCCTGACTGGCTGGGATGGTACAGCTTTTCTGAATATGGTCATTGCTAAGTGTTAGCTGTGTCTGCTTTAGGTCCCAGTCCACTGAGGGTCATTGCAAGTCAGAGCTGGCAGGGTTCTTCACCTCGCCCAGTCTCAGTCGGACAGAGGGAATGGTAAATCCTAGCAGGCTGTGACTACAAAATTGAGTAGGACATGCTTGTTTCTGGGAGGCTACCATGGGGAGTGCATGGCCAGCATTTCTGCCACCCTCAGGTTGGCCCCTACTGCAGTCCCTCTCGAGCCTGGGTGCCTGGATTGGGACCCGCCACCTTCCTATAGCCCTCCTAGGTCATGTCCTTTATCGGCCCTACAGGCCTGGAGCCTGAGGAGGCGGACAGCTCCGGGAGGCCCCCACCCCACACGCCTCCTCACTGACAAGGCCTGGGCATTTGGGGAAATGCTCCTCTCCTCTTTGCTGTCAGGCTTGGGGCTCACAATTAAGCCACTGAAGAAAGAACAATTCACAACAGGCCTACACAGAGAAGTCTCTTCATGCCACAAATGGCCCAGCCATCCCCGTTGGCACCATTTATGTCTTGTGTATAGGAGGACTGTACTTGAAAATGGTCAAGAAGCCTCCGTCAGAAAAGGGTGTGTGGTCATTCTATGGAAAGCATCCTGAGAGAGTTCATTGTTTCCAGCTGTGAGGTGGCCCTGCACCAAGAGGCCCGAGTTTGCTCGGTGCAGGCGGGGTACTGACACTGACACAGCGCCAGTCACTGTGGCAGGCAGAGCCTTGGTCATTGAGACTGTAAGGTGGGTGGGGACGCTGCTTCATGGCTGCTTCAGTCAGGTGACAGGCCCTGCCCAGCCCCAGAACCATCCAAGGTAGGACGCAGTGGCCCATGTGTGTGCGGGACCAGGAATCCAAGGTTGGTTTGGGCTCAGTGATGACTTGATGTCACATTTCCAGAAGCTGGCACAGAAAGGACAATGGCTGCTGGCTCGAGTGCTCTGTCCACTCACAGACAGCTCGTAGGCACCCTTTGAGCTCTCCAAACAGGCATGTGGGTCTAAAGGTGTCTTCAGAGGGACCTGGGGTAGGTTTAAGGTGTAGGACCTGGTGCAGAACAACTGGGACGCCCCATCTTGGCTCATCATCCCCACTCGGCAGGCTCCACCAGGTCAAGCCTGCCCTGGTGACCAGCGGAGAAGCAGGGCTGTCTGGAGTATGTGGCCCTGTGCAGGTTAGGGTCACACCTAGCCGCTGGGCCAGGGTCAGGACCTCCTGTGAACTGGCCTGTCCGGGGCTGTGCTCTGTGTCCCTTGGCCAGCTGAGGCTCCTCCCCCCCTCCCCAGGTCAGTGTGACTGCCGTGTTCACTTTGCAGCATTGTCTGGCTTGGTGGCCTCCTGGCTGTTTCTGCTTCATCTCCATAACCACCCATGCATTTTGGAAGTTCAGAGTCAGCTCAGAGTGGGCAGGCCAATGGCTCAAGGTGACATGCTTTTTGCCATCCACCGTGCTTCCTGAGGCCTGGACTCCACAAGTCTCAGCCCAGGCTTCCGGGCCTTCCACACCACCCACACCACGTGCTTCTGAGTCATGAGCTGTGAAGAAGAAAAGGAAGGAACCAGAGGCTCCGTGTGCTCCAGGCCCTTGTTTCCCAGAGCTGCCTCCTCCCACTGGGCTACCAGGTCTCTGTAACCATCCACGCACTCCCCAGCCCCCACTCCCTTCTGTCTGACGTGAAAGTGACTCACTTCCTCACCTTTTCCTTTTCTTTACTTACTAGAAGAATGAACACCCTGCACAGAGATTTATGTCTGCCTTGATTAAGAGTTCCACAGAATTTTTTTTTTTTAAGTATTAGACCCTTTTGTCAGCAAAATCTATGGCCATGTGTCCGGGGCGCTGGAAATGGGCTTGGATGGGGCTAGCTCCCAGGTATTGTGTCTTAGGACAGCATTAGCCAAAAGAGGCAGAAAGAAGGTGTCCTGGTTAGTTTTCTTGTTACCATGAGGAAGCAACTTAGGGGTGGAGGGGCTTATTTTGGCTCATGAGGCAGCTGCTCACGTGTCTGTAGGCAAGAAGCACAGACGGACGCTGGGCTCAGCTCTTCCCTCTGATGCAGTCTGGGATCCCAGCCCATGGAATGGCCTTGTCAGCATTTACGTGGGACTTCCCACATCAGTTAACCTAGCCTAGATAATTACAGACATGTCCAGAGGCCTTCAGCCGTTCCAGATCCAGTCAAGCCGGCAATCAATAGTAGCCCTCCCAGCTGAAGAGCAGGCTGATGCTTCGGGGAACACGCTGTCTGCCATCCCTGCTGCCTCCTGGTGATGTGAGCGAAGCGGGAACACAGGCGGACGCCCCAAGCCGGGGGTGGTGGGGGCACCTACTGTAAGCCTCCGCGCAGGCTTAGCTCTTCACGAGCAGCAGAGCATGCCTGAGTTCAGACATCTGGGACACATCCTGGCTCACCACCACCTCGCTACTGTGTGTCTTTGAGCAAACAATTGAACCTCTCAAAGAATCAGATTTTGACTCTGTAAAAGAGCTGTATTGTCACGATGAGAAGAATGCCTAGTTTCTAGGAAGGGCTGCTCAGAACAAATGACCGGGAGAAGGTTCCGCCCTCGGCACAGTGGTGGTCCCTGTTGTATACAGACAGCCCAGCTAGCCATTCCAGCTTTCCAAAACAAGAAGAGGTCCCTGCCTCGGGATTCTGGGAGAATGTGTGTCTGAGGTCCACAGGGAGCCTGCTGTCTTCTGCGTGCTTCTTCTCTGAGGCAGGCATTGCATTGGTCCAGCTCTGGAGCCTGATGTGCTGCACACGGTTGACAGGGCTGTCTTCCTGATTGAATATACCTGGGGGGGGGGGGAACAACAGACTTCACCTGCTGCTGTGTGTACTTCCTGTCCTTCTGATAGACACCTTTCCCTTTTGAGGAAGCTCCTCTCAGGCTATGCCACACCCAGAGGTCTGGTTCTGGTCTGTCCTAGCCTCTGCCCCATACGTGAGGTTCACAAGGCAGACAATCAGATGGCACCAGGGGCTTGGACTGCTGAATGAGACACGGGGTGTCCTTTAGGAATTCAGCCCTCTGGCCCCGGCTGCTCTCCAGTAAGATGTTCCTAGCCTTGGGGTGGTAGGCAGGATATGAGTCTGCTTCAGGGGACTAGAGGTCCCTCCTCTAGCTGCCAGCACCAAGAACACAGACAGCCAACTGTGTGCTCCCCGGCCTGCTGTCATCCTGGCATCATCATCCCCCTCACGCCCACACGCTCCATCCAGAGTTGCATTTTCCGGGGCCCTTCCTGTCTGTGGAGCCCAGGCTCCCCAGGCCCTTATGTGTCAGGTCTCCTTCAGCCTGCCTCTCCTTCCCCCAGCCCCTCGGCACCCAGAGGCATCTTCCCTTCCTCTCCTCACCTGGGCAGCCCCCCTACCCCTTGCAGTTTTAGTTGTGTGCTTGGGAACTGTTTGCTTCTTCTGGCCTCCACCAGACATGAGGTTGACCAAGGCTGGGCTGTGTCTGTTTCTCTCTGTACCTCAGCCCCAGACATCTGGAGACACATCCTGGCTGTACCCCATCCTGACCATCACAGCTCAGAGGTAGAGAAATGAACCCAAGAAGGCATACAGCCTAAGCAATGTCTGGGGGCCGTGTGCTCTAATGAGGTAATCGGATGGGCTCAGGCGGCTGAAGCAAGCCTGCAAGCCTGCCCACCAGCCTCTTCTGCCTCTGAGAACTACCAGGAGCCACTCAGGCAGGCAGCACAAGTGCTTCTGGGAGCATGAAGGAACAATGAGATATTTCCTCTCCCCTGAAGGGTATTGAACTCGGACTATGCTGGGTAGGTCACAAGAGCCTTCATGGCTCCTTAAGAGCCTTCGTCACAGGTACAGTACGACGGATTCTCAGTTCACCTATGTCCAGCTTTGTGGGGTTGGCTGTCCTTGGTTACTTCCCACCAGAGGAAGAGTGGAAGCTGAGAAGCTGAGAAGCTGACGCTGCCTCCCCTCCCCTCCCTTCCCTCCCCTCCCTTCCCCTCAACTCCTCTCTCCTCTCCTTCCCTCCCCCCTTCCCCTCTACCCCTCTCCTCTCCTTCCCTCCCCTCCCTTCCTTTCTTCTCCTGTACCTACCTCTCCCCTCCCCTTTTTTCCCCTCCCTGTTTTCCCTTTTCTTCACCATCCCTATCCCCATGGACCGGCACTGAGCAACCCAGGAAGAAGCAAGTGCTCGAATCTCTGCCTCACCATGATCCACACAGCCAGCTCTAAGCTCTGGGCAAGATGGGGACAGACACACACCAGGACAACTCAGAGATGGTGACGATCTGTAGAGCAGGGCAGAGCTTCTACCCACAGAATGCGGTGCTGCCTGGATTTGTCCAGAAGAGGGTTGCTGGCTGGAGGCCTCGCCCGGGGGCTGACTGAAGTGTTGGGGAGGTGTTGACAACACCAACGGGAAGAAAAGCAGGCTCCAGTCTCCCCTCTGGGTGTGGCCCGGCTTGCATCCACACCAGCATCTGGGGCCAGCGTGGTGACACCTCAAGGAGAATGGCATCCAGCCAGGCACAGCTGCAGCAGACAGGATTGCGCCTGGAGAAGTCAGACACTTAAAGGAAATGGAGCAAAGAACAGAACTCAAGACAGTAACCACTAGAAGTCAGGTGGCACAGGAGTGGCCCTGAGTGCTCACACTCCTAGCACTTGGATGGTAGAAGCATGAGGGTCAGGAGTTCAAGGATAGCCTCAGTTACGTAGAGAACTGAAGTTGGGCCGGGCCCATGAACCCCAGTCTGGAAAATGATTCAGGAGACTACTGAGAATGTGTCTTGGTGCGTGTTGCTGGGATTTCAGACATGCTACTGACTGGCCCTGTGGCCCAGGAGGGCACCTCAGCCGTGCCCTGAACAGCCAGCCTCTCCCAGGCTCTTCCCTGCCCAGAGGAAGTGAGCCCCTCGGAAGAGCCCTGGCCTGCTGGCTGTGTTCTTCCAAAGGCACCACCTACCACAGCCTGGCTCAGCACCCTGGTCAGTGCCTCTGGAACCTCACAGACATTCCCAGCCCTGCTGGCGGGCTCACTGACGTCAGTGTCTCTCCATCCCGCTCCCTCCCACCTTACCTCCCTGCCTGTTCTCTGCCAGGCTCTCCCGGCCATGCCCTTCTTCCTTCCCGGCAGGGCCCTGAATAGGAGCACTGTTTGCCCCACCTCACACCTCCCGAGACCGACTGAGGACAGTCAGGAAAGCAACCACCTAGCAGTCCTGACTTCCTCAGCCCACAGCTTTTCACCACAGTTTCTCCCAGCCAGCAGCAGCTAAGTCTCTGCTCTAGGAGGCTATAGTGGCTGGAGAGATGGAGGCAGGGAAATTACCTAAACCCAGTCTAGTCAACAAAACATGACCAGGTCTCAGAAAGAAAATGGACAGACAGATGGGAAGGAGGAAGGAAGAGGCTGCATCTGGGCTCTCTCACCCCAGACCCCACGAGCTGCAGGAGCATCGGGAGGAGACAGGAAGAGACAGGAAGCTGCCTCTTCTTTTGACTGAGCCCTCAGGTCCCACTCTTGCTTCTGAGAAGGCTTGGCTGGGGAGCCGACAGTGAGGGTCAGACAAATTTGAGGTGCTCGGCAGGCAGGGGTCTACACCACCAGGCTCACTTTAGTCCAGTCTTGGGGTGAGAGGGTAATTCTGCCTCCTGCAGACAGCGCAAGCCCATGGAGGGAGCAGAAATGGCTGACGTGAGGGTGGTCTGGGTTGAAAGACCCCTCACCGCCTTCAGCTCTGGTCTCCACCCTTGTGCGAGCTGGGCTGTCCCAAGCCTCCAGCACCCTGAAGTCAGGGGACACCGCCCTGGGGCTGCAGCTGTGGGGCCAGCTCCTTGCTGCCTTTTTGCGTCTTCTCCAAAGCAGAGCTGCCACTACCAGAGCTTGCTGGATGAGCCCGACCACAGTTGGGTGTGTTGTATCTTCCGTTCACACCCTGATACTTGAATGGCTTCAGGCACGCCAACACTGTCACTATGCAGGATGCTGTCATTGTAGTTATGCTGTTACCTGCCTGCACAAGCTGTGCTGTGGCCCTGGCCGTGTGCCGCTGGTGCCAGAGCATCTCGGGAAAGGAAGGACCAGGAGGCCAAGGCACTGAGTAGGCAGACAGGACCCAAGGAGCCCTCTCTATCCCAGTATGCCCCCAGTTGGCAGTCAGTGGTTTGGCTTGCTGTCTGGAATGCCTCAGCCAAAGTAGACGGAAGTAGACCCACAGCCGCTTTCCGCACGGGCCCTTGCTCTGTGTGCTAGGGCCGTGGCACAGGCTCGAGGAACTGTGCATCTTGCATTGTTTTGTGGAAAATAGAGCTTGCAAGCCCATAGCCTGTGAGCAAGCCACATGACAGGAAGTGGATCTTGGCCTGCACTGAGGGAAACAGGACAGGAGTTGGGTTTGTGTAAAGGCAGGTGTGATTGAGACAAAAAGATGGAAATGTTTGAGCAGCTGCAAGTCCTCAGCAATAGAAATGTCCCCAATGCCACAAGATTTCCGCTCTAATTGTCACAATAAACATTTTCCTATAGAGGATAAAAATGCTAAATTTGAGCAAGTTATCCATCTTCAGCACTGTGGAAATGGTAGGGTTTTTGTCTCACGTTAAAAGTAATTTTTCTACACCCCACTTAAATTACTTAAATTATGAATCAAAAAAGTTTGTAGTTAATATTTGTTCTCCCAATGAACTTAGTTTCATGCAGAGTGCTCCATTTCCCCTATAAAATGGCTGTTGACATGAGAGGGTGTGAGGGCTTATTTTCCTTCTGAGGTGACCTTTTGTCTTCAGTGAGGTCACAGACAGCTGAGTAGTGGCTTTGATGATTGAGGTAGGGATGACCTTTGAGCCCTACCTAGTTAAATGTGTACCCCTTTCAAAATTCCCTTGATTCTCTGCATTAACACTGCTTTTGGGGAAAAGCGTGATACGGCTTCTCCAGTGTCTCCTTCTGAGTTTATCCGGTTCCTTCCTAATGCCATAATACCGAGGCCAGTGTTTCATGAGAGAAACTGGGCAACAAGTCCGAACCACGGCTGTGCTGAAAGACGTTCAGTTAGATGTTGGACCCAGGAGTTCCACAGCCAACCTTGACTTGGAATGTCAATTGTCAAAAAGGTTTTCTTCTTTTTCTTTTTTTTTAAGGAAATGTGTGTGTGTGTGCAAATGTGTGAGGTATTTAATTAGCAAGGTAATTATCTACCACAGATTTAGAGTCCCAGCCCTAAAGTTGGAAGTTGGAAGTGCTCATATGTTCTATTAAGAAGTGCCTGTATATACAGAGAATACTGGTTGATTTTTATTTTAATGTTAGAATAAACACAATCTAAATGGAAATACCAACCGGAGCGTGTGTGTGTGTGTGTGTGTGTGTGTGTGTGTGTGTGTGTGCACGCACGCACGAGCTTCTCTCCAGGTCTGTGGGTGACATTGCAGTGCTGACAGTTGAGCCTCATGGGGTCCGCTCCTCACATCCCTTCAGGCTGCCATGTCTGCCTTGTCCCTGTGAACTGGTGAAGAAGATAGGACCTTGGGCCTGAGAAGTTACAACTTTGCACATATGTGACAATAGCCTTTCAGTCCTAGAAAGCAAAGAAAGCAGACAGCATCTAGACGAAATGTTCCTTCTGCCGAGGCTCTCCAAAATAGACGGGTATGAATGCTATTGATTGATTTCCATTGATTTTTTTTTCCTAAGGTTTTTATTTTGTGGAGTTGCAGGAGTAAGTGAGCTGACAGGGCTGGTGGCTTTTTGTTTTTATACGAACTCCAGCAAACCCTAACACAACTGTTTCCCGAACATTCCATTTTCCAGGAACCCTGCATGGGGAGCAGCAGCCGTCCATGGGAACAATGAACTGTTCTGCTTTGTGTGCCTATAGGAGCTGCGAGCCACCTCAGCACACTTGCTTTCTGTCTTTCACAACATCAATTTTAAGAATGCGAGTCCTGTTCTGGGGGCCCAGGCCCTGTATGTTCTCCGTACCTTAGCTCTTCTCCTCCCAGATTTGCTCAAATGGAAGGATGCTTGCCGAAGGCTGAATGCGGAAAGTGGTGTGGTCCTGGGTATTTATTTCATGACACTGCCCACAGGGGCTCGCTGGCCTGCAGGCGAGATGCCAGCTACCAGCCTGCGATTTCTCTGTGAAAAGAACCTTTCAGCTCTGTCACCTCCTGGAGAGAGCTGATTTTCCAGCAGTCAAGCTTGATCAGGGTAAATAATTAGAGAGCTGGAGAGCCTAGACATCACCCTAGAGTTGAGTGGATGCTGCTAATATAGCCAGCCCCTGTGATTCGGCTGATACGGTCTCACAGCGTCATTCTCTGGAGCTCCAGGGGGAAAGATGGGAGAGGAAGAGGGAGGGGGTGACAGCAACAAAGCAAGCCTTGCTTTGCCTTGCCTTGAAAACCAAAGACAACAGCTCTTTACCTCTTGTAGGTGAACCTGGGCCGGCCTGCTCTCCAGCAGCTTCTCTTGTGGCAGCCGCTTGCCTGGGCCATTTCCTGGGCACACTGACTTATTTCACCGGCTTCCTGGGCTGGTGGGGGCTGTCGGAATGTGCCAGACTTTGGGTGGTGTGGGCCGACCACCTTTCTTAGCAAGCTGATCCTGGGCTAATAGCACCACTGAACTTTCACAGGTATCCATTAAAAGCCATTCCTTTTAAAGGACATTAGCCATATTTACGTATAGCTTACAAATATCTGCTATGCTGAAACTTACTGGGTTTTACCCTTTCCTGTGTGGTATTCTTGAGAGCTTTTTAAGGCAGTGGTTCTCAGCCTCCCCAATGCTGTGACCCTTTAATACAGTTCCTCATGTTGTGGTGACCCCAGCCATAAAATTATTTTTGTTATTACTTCATAGTAGTTTTGCTGGTGTTATGAATTATAATGTAAATATTAGTGTTTCCCGGTGATCTTAGGTGACCCCACACCTCCAGGGTGAGAACTGCTCGTCCACGGCTTCGTGAAAGGCTCGGGGTTTCTCTGCGCATGCTCTTACTGAAGAGAAGTTGTGTTAAACAGGCCACACTGATTACTTCGAAACAGTAATTGGACTAATGCTATCTTGCTACTTCCGAGAAAGATGCAGTTGCTCATGAATAATATGAAATACAATATAATTTAAATAATTAAAACTCATAACCACTAGATGGTTGAATAATTACAAAGGCTCCCTGATCAACAGGACCAGAGCTGATATATAAAGGAAGAGAGGCCATAGCTTTGGGGTCTCCCCTAAGCTGCATGGAAGACACCCTGCTCCAGTATCAGGATAGGTAGCAGCCGGCTGGTCCCCTCCCCAGGCCAGACTCTGAATGAGCGGACCTTGTCATTGGAGTCTTCTATGAGGCCACTGGCGAAGGCTGCTTCAGGCACCAGCCAGCTGGCCCTGCTGGTTCTAGGTCTGTGACAAACCAAGAGCCTCTAGGCGGCTTAGAGTCGCTCACCCACTGTCACGGGCTTGGTGTGGGCACAGGCCAGTGGCTTCCCACTCAAGTGTGTTCAGGTCACAGCTCAAGACGTTTTTCTTTTTTCTTTTCTTTCTTTCTGGATGTCTTTCTGTCTGTCTTTCGTGTGTGTGTGTGTGTGTGTGTGTGTGTGTGTGTGTGTGTCCACTCACTAAGGAGGCAGTTTATCTGGGAACTAAAACCAGCAATTTCTGGTTGGTGTTAACCACTGACTTAACCAGCCTGGAACCTTACTCCTCGCCCTCCTCTTCTTCCTTTCCTCCCCATCCATCCGTCCTTCCATCCTTTCCCCCTCCTTTCCCCTCCTTCATTCCCTCTTCCTTTTTTCTCCTTCCTTCCTCTTTTCCCTCTGTCTCCCTTCCTCTTTCCTCCTCCCTCATTCCTTCCCTTCCTCTCTCCCTCCTTCCTTCTTTCCTCCCCAAACCCTAGGGACTTTTAAAGGTTGCTCCGAGGCTGAGGAGACGTCAGAGGCCTGGTCACCAGCAGAGTGGGTCCTGGCAGGAAGGTATGCTCGCTCACAGTGCGTGGAGTTAGGGAGAGACTGCGCCGCCCTCAGCTTGGGTAGGGCATAGGACTGTCCTTTGGAGAACCCAGGAATGTTTGTCTCGCTGGGACAAGGTCCAGACTCAGTGTCCTGGTGTCATCAGAGACACCCGAGGGAAGCAGTGTGCAGGAGCCCTCGCTCCCTGTGAGCCAGCAAGCCGGGCCCTGGCGGCAACGTCTTTGTCTGCCTGCGCCCCCGCGCTGCGCTTCCCATTGATTTTTGCAGCCGCCGAGTTGGGGGCCCAGCGAGTCAGCCTGTCCGCCTGAAGCCAGCCTGCTGCAGCTGCGGGGTTCCTCTAACTTCGAATTTCCTTATTATGCACACAAAACCAGGCTCCTCCGGCTTTCGATGGAGCGAGCCATTCCATCTGCTAATGTCGCGGACCGGGTAAGCAGGAGCCTCGGGGCGGCGCGCACCAGGCGCGCAGGGGACCCAACAAGGGCAGGGCTCCTCCCTGCAAGGTGAGCTCCCGGCTCCCTGACCCTGGGACACTTCCTCCCGGGGTAAGCTGTGAGTTCCTGCTCCCCAGGCACCGCAGCGCCTTCCAGAGTCCACCGGTGCCCAGTCCCAGGCAGAAGCTGCGACAGGGCGCAGTAGCACCCGGAGCCCGGGGTCGCCTGGACATGGCAGGCTGCGTCCTGCTTCATGGACACGGTGCGTTTCTTTTGGGTATTAGGCAGTCTGGGATGCGCGGGAGCCCCCTGCACTTTGCAGGCGTGCTCGTGAGTAGGAAAGACAGACAAAGTGCCACCCCCTTTCCGTGCCCAGCCTGGTGATCGCCTTCCGTTGTGCCAGTTAGGAAATACACGCACACACGTGTGTGTTTATGTGTTTGTTGTATATGTTTATATGTATGTGGGTATGTACATGCATGTGTAAGTATGTACATGTAGATACATAGATCTCTGAGAATGCCGGGAATGTTCACGGATATTTTAAATGCATCTCAGCTGTCCCCTCCCCACAGTTGACTGTGTGGTTTCTGTTTGGCTGAGTCTGAGGCTGGGGTAGGTGTTCTGTAGAGTTTACTAAGGTATGGAATAAATATTGGGGTTCACTGCAAAAGATGCTCCCTGCAGTGACAGTGGGACTTGAGGTGTTGGCTCCCTTTATTCTAGCTTTAACTTGGTTTTCATCTTGCCTTGCCCCCAGCCTTCCGCTCCTCTGTACAGAACTATGTCATTTAAAGAAAAACAATCGCAACCTCTTTTGTCATTTTCAAGATCTCCGCTGTGTCTGTAAACTTGGCCTGGACTGTGGTGCTCATTTGGTGGCGTCTCTGCAGAAAGCCCCAGCCTGGGTCATATACACATAGACCACGCCCTACAGCCAAATCATCTGAACTGTTTTAAGAGATTATTTTTAGGCCAGTGAACACTGATCAGAAATATCTGTATAGATTCTGATAAACCTATTTTTAGTTCAGCACTATAAAGGCTGAAAGCAGACAATTCTAGTCGATCTTTCTCACTAAGTGTATTTGCTAAGTGTTAAGGCGCTGTACATGCTCTGCATGGAATAGCCCATCTAGTAGAGCAGACACTTCGTTGTGTAAACTACCGCTCTAATTTTAAGCTCTATGAACTCGTTTGTCGTATTTGGAGAGGAGGCTCTGTGGAAGACTCAACTGGGCCCAGCAGCGTTTGCTCTGGGCTTGTGTTCTCTATATTCTACACAAAACATGCCCTATCGCTTTTTAAAATGATCTGCTCACACGGGTGCAGTCTGTCTTGTATTAAGATAAATGATGGAGTGTGCAAATATGTACGTGTGTGATTTACTCTGTGGGTAGAAATGACAGCCATCCAGGTGGCCATGAGGAAGTGGCTACCTTTATGAGAGGAATGAGTGAAAGGTCATCCTGGAGATGGTTTGTGAGTAAGCAGAAAGACCAGAAAGCCTCCTTTGCCGTGGTTCTTCCACCGGCTTTCCTGGCGTCTGTCCATTCGCTGTGGAGCACTGAGGCAAAGCAAAGACACGAAAGCAGAGCATTTATTGAGCAGTAATGTGCTGTTTCCATTCTGCTTATTTAGCGTCGTTAGAATGCCCTATGCTCGGCCGAAGTCACCTGCGGTCAGTGCTGTGATGTGGTGTTAGTGATGAGAACGGCTTAGTTTTCCGGGGGTGTCACTGGAGAAAGTTGGGGGTTATGGCTGTGCCTTTGGAGAAGCTGGCATGGTAAGCATGGAGTGAGCGTGGCGTCCTGGTGCCTTGTGTGTGCAAAGCGCGTTACCTGCGACTGAACCACCGTGCTGATGTGTTGCACATGGAAGGAATGGGCAGGGTTCATGCAGCTGCAATACGGTTATTGTAGCGAGCGGTGCAAGCATCTTTCTGAGATCTTGAGAACAGAACCTTGCATCGGACTCCAGGAAGGCGGAGGGAAGGGAAGAGTGACGGAGGGGAGTGGAAATGAAACTGGGATGATCCCTCCTGTACAGGAAACATGGCTGCAGATGTGAACTTGTGAGAGCTGGCCATCAGGGACCTGTGAGCGGCGCTCTCCCTGTGTGGCCTTTGTTTATCGTGTGTAGTTGGCATTCAGTCCTCAGGGAGGGTTACAGTCTAAAATCTTCTACTGATGGCCTGAATTCTAGTGTGTCCTACAAAATGCAAACACTCACATTCATTAAACAATAGCCAGGAGATATATATATATATCTTCATATAGTCCTCTTTACATAAAGAACAATCAGTCTAAACCACTAAAATAAAGTTGCTTTCAGTCTCAGAAATATTTGAGGCAAATATCCTAGCCCTGCCTGATGTTAAGCCATCGTTTCAAATATTCACTTAAAGTGAAAAGTACTCCCTTATTCTGATTAATAATTAAAAGGGTTAGGCTAATATGAAAGGCTGTATGTTGTTCCGGGGAGGCTGCATCAGGGACTAGGGAATCGATTTCACTCTGAAAATCCTGTTGATCTCTCGTTTATTAGGGATGATATAGGGAGGGACAGGACCTCTGGAGACTGTTAGAAATTATTTCGTAGATACTTTTCTGGCATGAGTCTATTTTGTGTGTGTGTTTTAAACTTTAGCTAAAAGTAAAATAGAATCATTTTGAGTTGTTGGTGCCCCCTCATGTTACCAGGGACTGTGTGGCAGAAGATTAGAGTCAGGGAAAAAGCCCAAACATGATAATACACACCTGTAATCCGAGCTCTGGGAATATAGACTGCCTGCTGAGTCCCAGGCCAGGGAGAAACCTTGTCAAAATTCCAAGGTGTTTCTGAGGATGACACCCAAAGCTGGCTTCTGGTCTCCCCTGACCTCTCTCACAGGCAGGTGGGGACAGCTTGAACGTGTGAGAGTAGTTTTGCAGAGTTCAGCTCTCCCCTTTGCTGTATAAATCGTGGGTCAGTGGCCTATCTACCCTCTTGAGATGGTTGACTAGTCTCAACAATTGGACCTGGCTTGGAAAAACACAAACCAGAAATCACTTCCTAGAAACCCTGAAGGCTCTAGGCAGCTGGTTCTTAGCAGAGGCCCTGGGGACCGTGGTTAGTCTTAGCAGAGGCCCCATAGACAGCGTCATAGCGGAGGCCCTGTGGACCATGATTAGTCTTAGCGGAGGCTCTGTGGGCAGTGGTTAGTTCCTTTGGCTCTCCCTGGGCCATCTGGGCTTGCGTGGAATCTGGTGTGGGATGAAGTTTCATGTCATCCCTCAGATTTCTGCATCCGCCTCTGGCTCAAACACACTTTCCCTGTGTGCTGCTCAGAGAGCACAACCTCACTGACACATCCTTGAGCATTTAGAAAGTGGACAGTGTTAGAAACTGAGCGTGCCCACGGTCCCTTGGTGTGCCTAGGAAAGCCTGCCAAACGCAGCCTCCTAGATGAGGCTCCACAGCCTGAGGAGAACACCCTTCCACTGACTTCAAGAACGACCTTCACACCAATGCAGAGCTAGCACAGCAGCTAAGCGGGCTCTAGCAGGAGGAAGAGAACCTCGCACGGAGCAGGTCTGGTGCTGATCACATGATCCCTCTGCCTCAAGGTGTTCCGATGGCTTCTCTGTTCACATGGAATAAAATCCAGGACCTCCTCTGATGCTGCCTCCCATGGTTCTCTTGGCATCTCCTTCCTCCTGAGCGGCCCCTGGATGACAGCAGGCAGTTTATGCCTCAGGACCTTTGCACTGGCCCACGGGTTCCACGGCTGCTCCTTTGCATGATTCAGGCCTCAACTCAAATTTCTCCTCAGAGAGGCCCATCCTTTTTCCTTTAGATGTGAGGTGCTAGGTCTAGCCCCATCACCCTCGTTTTATCTTCTTCATGGTACTTTAACCTGGCATAGAGCCTGTGCTCACTTGCCCGTTTCCCAGTTGTTACTTTGCTCCTGTTATGTGTGGCGGTGGTTAGTGTTTGCTGATGGATTACGTGGGTGCTTTGAGCTCGTCCTCACAGCCTGCAGCCTTGCAGAGTCTAGAGATGGCTTCTGGCAGCTTCCTGCGGGTGCATACAAGAATGCTCTGCCCCCCATTTCTGGGCCTTCGCTAGCAAGCCCTTTAGTCAGACCTCTGGGGAGCTGCTCTCTCTACTCATCATGCTGTTTGGACTCCCTAGATGGTCCTCGTAAGACTCGGCGCTGTCACTCACAGTGCAGAGATCCTATGCTTTCTTGACCTGTTTTCCTGTCCGCACTCAGGCTGAGTTGTTACCTGGAGAGCCCTGGTCCAGACACTGTTCCTGGGCAGAAGAGCTCAGGCTGATGAATGAGCTCAGCTCGCAGGGGCTCACAAAGCACGCTAGGTGACATGGTGTTTCTCTAAAGGACTCTTCATTCAATTGAGTTGCTGTGTCCCAGTCCGTCTGCTAACATGATGGTCCATGAGAGAACCGGAGCACAGGGGCGCTGAGTGACTGCGGGGTTACACAGCAGCCTGCAGCGAGCCAAGAGAAGTGCGGGTGACCGCACCCAGGTCTGGCTGCCTTCAGCTTCTCTCATGGACACAGTCTCTCTCTCCCACTCCACGTTGTTGAAGCCGCTGCTTCAACAACGTTTGTGCCTCCTCTCCTGTCTCGTCCCACTGACCTTGCGTTACTTCTTTGCCCGAGTCAAGACTCTTAAAGCAGCCTAGGAGACAGGGACCTGGTGCTCGCCGCCCCTGCTGCCCAGCCAACTCCAGGTGTGCAGGGATGGGGAGAAGGCCTGCACGCTGACACCAGCATTTCCGCCAACTAGTTGGCTCTGTCGTCTGAACAGCCATCCCAGGAGGGTCCCTATTGCAGTGAGGGCTCAGAAGAGGGGGCAAGGGATGGACATTGCTCACCTGGACTCTCACCTCCTCCCAGATGTCACAGATGTGCCCTCACAGGCCATACTGGGGACTAAGGGGAGGGGTGATGTGGACCAACTGTCCTCTACTCTGTCTGCTTCTAAGCCAGAGAGGGTGGGACCCAGAAGGAGTGGGTGCTGCCATTGTCTGTCCTTTCCTGCCTGCCTGAACCTCACTACCCTGCCCGCTAGCCGGGACTGATGGTCACGCATGGGAGTGAGGGCTTCATTCCTTGTTTGAGTGTTGATCACAGATGATTTGATATTGGGGTGAGTGGAGCTCAGTGGGAATATTTGTTAACTTGTCTGTTTGTTAGCTGGGTTTTTTGCGATGGGGTCATTGCAGCCTCAGACTTCCTGTGTAGCTGAGGATGACTTTGAGCTCTTGATCCTCCTGCCTCCAACTCCTAAACACTGGGTTCCAGGTGGGGACCACCACTTTGGGGGTAGGTTTCAGTTCCGGAAGGAGCCGCTCACACAGGGATACACCGGCACCTAGAGGACGTACGTGTCTGAGCTTCCAGAAGGACCAAAGTGGCCAGCGTGCTCACACTGCAACGTCGCAGATTTCACTTCTGGGGACTGCCAGTTTCCCGTACTGCACAGCACTCTCAACATGACAGATAATAATTTATCAATCCAGACGCAGGGCTCTGCTGCATCAGACAGCTTTAAATTGCATGCCATTCCCTTTACAAAACCAAGAAGTAACCAATCAGCAAAATGACTGATGTGGAAAATAAAGTATCTTCCCTTTGGACGAGATAGGGCTGGAGAGATGGCTCAGCAGTTAAGAGTGCATATTGCTCTGTCAGAAGTCCTGAGTTCAGTCCCCAGCATGCAGCCAGCTCAACACTGCTAATAACTCAAGTGTATCTGAAGCCATTTTCTGGCCTTCTTAGGCCCCTACACACATGTAGCACACACACACACACACACACACACACACACAGAAAGAGGAAAGAAAAACCTAGAGCTTTGCATAGCCTGTAGATAAGTGTCTTGGTGTGTCTCTAAACTTTTTTATTAGCATATATAAATTTCATGCATAAACACGGCTGCCTTTGACCACATCATTCATATGCACCCACATCCCCTCCCCCGTCGCTTCCCCTGTTCTTTCCTCTTCTCTAGTAATCTCCTTCAAATCTACTTTCCGAAAGTAAAGAAAACATGAGACAGTCACCTTTCTGAGTCTGGCCTTCTCCTCCAGTCCTCCTCTTTCCTCCTCCTCCCTCCTCCTCCCCTTCCTTCCTTCCTTCCTTCCTTCCTTCCTTCCTTCCTCCTCCTTCCTTTCCTTCTCTCCCCTTCCCTCCTCCTCCCACCTCCTCCCTTCTCCCCTTCCTTTCCTCTTTTTCCCTTTCCTTCCCTCCTCCTTCTTCTTCCTCCTCCCCTTCCTCCCCTCCTCCTACCTCCCTTCTTCCCTCTCCTCCTTCCTTTCCTTCCCTCCTCCCTCCTCCTCCACTTCCTTCCCTCTTCCTCCTTCCTCCTCCTCCTTTTCCTTCCCTCCTCTTCTCCTTTCTCTTCCTCCCCTCCCTTCCCCTCCTCTCCTCCCCCTCTTCTTACTTTTTTCTTCAGTCCTGTTTTCTTCCTCACAATGAGATGGTGTGTCTTCCTTGTATCTCTACTATAAAACAGCCACACTTTGAGAATCTTACTTTCTAGATTTGTTCCATGATTGTAGTTCAAGTACCCCGTGTCTCTACGGAACATAAGTAGATGTAACAGATATTTTTCTTCTTCTTGGTCTTTTACCATCACACCCAGGAGAGATTACTGTAAACCACACCTGGGCCTTTGAAATCCTACAGCTCCTATAAAGCACACCGGAGCTCCAGACAGGCTCCTTTACTTCATGTGGGGCTCACCTTCACTTGTGGGCTCTGTGATCTCGTCGGCAAGAGGCCCCTGGCCTTGAGAAGGTGGATTGAGTTAAGAGGACCCGGCCACGGTGGGTGACACCACTGCCCACCCTGGAGTCCTAGACTGGAGAAAGTGAATGGGGTACACTCAGCACTCTCCGCCTCTTGCCAGTGGGTGTGAGATGGCCAGCTGCTTCCACTGAAGCCCTTGCTGTCTTGATTTCTCCCCAGGGATGAACTATGCACTTAAACTATGAGCCAAAAATAAAGCCTTTCTCTCTTAAATTGTTTTGTCGGGGTATTTTATCACAGCAGCATCAAAAGCAACCACGGCTCCCGGCATTGCTTTCTAAGGCTTGCTTTTAAAACCCTGTCTGGAAACCTTACTCGTGCCTTCGTGTTCCTCTTACTCATCAGCACACTGAGTCAGCCTTCTGAAGCAAAGCTGCTGTCTTCCTTTTCCTGCTGCAGGATGCGCTCCTCACTGTGGTTCTGCTTCTTCCCACAGACAGTGGGCAAAGCCACCAACATCTCTGAGCAAAATTCTACATGTGCTTTCAAGTTGCTGCAGCTCAGGCCAAGCCCTGTCTTCCCTAGCCCCCATGGCTGCGGCTTATTTCAGCCTTTGTCTCATTTGAGGAAACATTTCTCTGTTTTCAAGTGCTGGAGGAGACGTGGGTCGAGGGTTTCAGTTGTTTGTTTGTTTTAATTCAACAAATTTTTATGTTTTTAAAAACCTCAAAGTGAAAAAGAAAAGCCGCATTTTTGGAAAGTGAAACCATTAGCCAGTCTTCAGGTTAGGAGAACAAACTCACCAACGGCGGGATGTGCCTGTGGAAGCAGATGAGCAGTTGTCATTCAGGACTGCTTCAGATGCTTGCAGCGCGCTCCCCTGCTCACCGACAGGCGCCAGGGTGCTCCCGTGGCTGAGAGGCCCCTTACATACAAGCAACTGACCTTCTTACTCTTTTTGCATTGGTTATTTGTACGCAGGACCATTTAATGACCAGTGGACTCCTCTGGGTTATCACCTTAAAGTCTGATTGTTATCAGTGTAGCACGAATGAAACACTTTCCGAAGTTGCCCTGTAATCGGAAGAGACGCAGAGCGGCTTCCGCAAGCCCCGGCAAGCCCTGGAGCTATCTGACAGCTCTGTTCTCAGGCTGCTGGTTAAATCTAGCCCCTCGGGAGCTACCAAATGATAGAAATTCAGGATCAATCAAGAAATAAGTCTCTAGGAGATGGTAGACTGATGGAGAGATGAGGGTAGATGACTCCCAGTATTGGGATACCCCAGGGCCTCAGTGGTCCCTTGGTGGAGTCACACTGCCCAGAGGTGAAGAGTGTAAATTGGAACTCCAGCCTACTGCTCCCCAAACCCGTGCTCCTGACTCATCTCAAGGCAGGGTTGGGAGCTGCATGGTGAGCCTTCTGATGCCTGTGACTGACAGTCTTATTTGGTTTCTTAGCTTCAGTTCTCACATCCCTAAAAAGAGGGTAATAGCTTCTATTTCACAGGGTTGTTGGCAGGAACGGAGAGAATGTGTGGGCAAGGGCCATGGGAACAGCAGAGCGAGACAGTCTAAGGCTTGCTGCATCCGTGGGTTTGCTTCTCTTCCTTCTGGAGTTTCTGCTCTCCACCCTCGGCTGAGGTCAACCTGCCTGGGAAAGACAGATGATGGAAATTATTTTATTCCTAGTTCCAAGAGAAGATCCTCAGCTCTCCATTCTCCGTCTTCAGCTCCTCTCAGGAGAGTGCTCGGCCCCAGCTTCTCCCTACCTTGCTTTTTCCCTTCTTTTCTTCCTTCCTTCCCCCTTAGTTCTAGGCGTTTGGAAAGTGGAAACCGTTTTTCCTATCATTTGTTTTGACCCAGATAGGGAAAGCATTGCAATAGGCAGGCTGTCAGTCAGATTCTGACCACTCTGCACAGCTTCAGATAACTTTGGCCAGAAAACCTTCAGTTTGTCCTGATGGCTTCCTGCAGCCAACGGGAGAGTTGACTCTCCCAAGTTCTCAACTGTGCAGCCTCTCCGGAGCCATCCCGAGCCCTTCTAGGCAGCAAGTCACGTGGGCACGTTTTCCTGGCCATGCTGCGCGGTTCCTTCCTGACTTAGCATCGCTGTGGTCCCAGCCTGAACCTGGACTCCTACTGGGGCCTTTCACAGCTGAACGTACAATTAGACACCCGCATGAGTCGCTCTACTGGGGCTCCAGAAAGCCTGATTACCAGCTGCCTGAAAGGCACTGAATTATTGTGACTTACAGAGACATAGCCTATTTTAGGAAAACAAGACCATGGGTTAAAGGTAGGCTTCCATGACAGAAGGTGGGCGTGATGCTCTGTCTCAAACGGCATGAGACATCCTTCTGCCAATGCTGATGGATGGTAATTCTGTGGAAATAGACTCAGTTCACAGTCAGGCTGCATGCTGCTTAGACACAAGACCACAGGCACAGGAAAAGTGTTGGAGGGACGCAGGGAGGAAAGTGAGACGCGGAAGTTGAGTAACTCACCAGGGCCGCCTGGTGAGTTAGCAGCACTTTCCACGGGGCATTTGCTAGCCGCGGCCCCCTCTGCCTCCCCGAGCATGGGTAATGTGTCCTTAGTAGGCTTGGCCTCAGCCCCTGAATGAGGGAGTTACTAAAATAACAGCCTGACTCAGGCTACAGTAGTTTCTTCTCTGAAAGCGTTAAGCCCTGAGGAGGCACCAAGTAGAAGCCATATCTCAAGAGAGAATGTAGGAAACAGCTCTCTAAGGCTCTCCATTCCCTGTGAAAGGGAGGTGCCCCTCCTTCTACTGCCCTCCATACGTGGGCCCACTGCCAGTCAGTCTCAGGACATCCCGGTCCTTCTCTTCCTTGGATGAGCCACGCCACCCCTCAACATAAGGCTCTTGCCTTGAAATCCAACCCTTTTCTCTATTTGTGGCCTTCAGATCTCCTCTCTAAAGGCGTTCTTCAAAAGTGCTTCCTTTATGCTATTTAAGGCGAGAGACAAAGTGCCCTGAGGTCCAGAGAGTCTGCTGTATCTCCAAAGCCTGGCCGTGGCCCTCCACACACAGGTATGTGCCGTGTGTGTGCCGTACAGGAAGGAGGGGAGGGGAGCCTTCAACCTGTAGATCTAAGTAGGGCTTGGGTTTTGTGACTTGTCAGGAGTCTGGCTGGGCCTTCCCGGTGTGTACCCCACCAAAACATTTACTGTCCCGTGCTGACCTGTGCCTTCTCCCTGGCCCACCTTCTGCGAGTCTCATAACAGCACAGCCAGGCACCAGCTGCCACGGTCTCCCATCTTCCTTAGCATCTCATCTCCGCATCATTTGCCATCTGTCATTTCCATAACATCTCCCCTCAAAGGCCGCTCCCCTGGCTTCATCCACAGTTGGCCCTGGCTGCTGTGTGCCAGATCTCAGCTTCCTGCTGGCAACAGGTCAGACAGTCCCTGCCTCAAGAGTCCTTCTAATGCGGTTCTCAGGTAGCTAATGCGGTTCTCAGGTAGCTAATGCGGTTAGACAGTGAGGGGGCAGACTGTGGAAAGTAGATTTGTATTATATTTTTATTTATTTATTTTGCATACAGGCCCATGCATGTGTGATATGATCATGCTATGGTATGTGTGTGGCGATCAGAGGGCATCTTTCCGAGGTCACGTCTCCTCTTCCACTGTGGGTCCAGGTACCCAACTCAGATCATCTGGCTTGGTGACAGGCACCTTTTCCCACTGAGACATCTGCCGACCTGGAAGTGAAAGTCTTAGCATTGCCGTTTTTCATTCAGAAATTCTGGGGGAGGAGAAGCAGGTCTTCTCCTTCTTCCCAAGGCTGGAGGTCTGTGCGGCACACACCTGTGTTACTCCCAGGACACGTGAATTCAAACAGCCTGGCCGGACTGGATGAGCAGCCTTCCCTTGTCCCAAGGGCTGCCCTGTGAAGAAGGAAAGGGAACACTGCGCAGTCTCCACAGGACCCCAACACTCCTCAGCTGCACCCTTAGGGGAAGTCCTAAGGACACTGTGATGTCATCTCAGCTCTGAAACCAAGGCTTTCAGTGGCAAGGCAACCTGAGCCTTCCATTTCCCCTGCTCGGGGCCTGCCGCTGTGGTGTGGCATGCCCTGCAGGGTCTGGTTGGGCCCCTCCATCAGCCTTTTACGCCAGACACCCTCTGATTGCTTGACCCTTCCAAGTGTTTGCTTTTTTTAGAGTTTTAAAGAAACTGGGATAGAGCTGAGCCTGGTAGCACAGGACTATAAATCACAGCTGCTTGGGACGTTCAGGGAGGAAGGATGCAAATTCAAAGTCTAAAGAGTCGGGTTTAAGACAGCCTGGGCAAGCTCGTGAGACCTTGTGTCACAGTGAACATGGAGAAGGCGGGAGATGCAGCTGGACGATAGAGGACTTCATGAGTGTATGCAGACCTTAGGCTCACTTCCCAGGACTTCAAATAATGACAGCAAACACAACATAAAGCAGGAGTTTACCAGTGTTAGCCTGGAAACAAGACCTCGGTCCGTGTCAACGTCACAAGCCTTGCTCTTCTGTATCACCAAACCACTATTATTTATCATGGGTGTTACAAATCTGTTTATTATTATTAATTATCTTTTCTATTATTGTCTTCTTTACTCAACTATGACCTCAAGGCTAGGAAGCAGTATAGTGCTGTATGCTTTTAGCACCTAGTACAGTGAATGGTAACTATGGATGGATGGATGGATGGAAGGATGGATGGATGGATGGATGGATGGATGGATGGAAGGATGGATGGATGGATGGATGGAAGGATGGATGGATGGAAGGATGGATGGATGGATGGTGGAAGGATGGATGGATGGATGGATAGATACAGATGGATAGATGAATGGTTGGATGGATGACTGGATATATGGATAAATGGATGAATGGAAAGATGGATGGATAAATAGATAAGAATGGATGGATGGATGGATAAATGGATAGATGGATGGATATAGATGGATGGATATGGATGGATAAATGAATGGTTGGATGGATATATGGATAAGTGGGTGAATGGAAAGACAGATGGATAAATGGATATGGATGGATGGATGAATGGGTATGGACAGAGAGTTGGATGGTGGATGGCGGGAGATGGATGACTAAGCAGCTAGAGAGATGGATGTACAAGCAGATAGGTGAATGGGACAGATGAGTGAATGATGAATGGTTAGATGGATGAATGGATATGGATGGATGGATGAATGGGTATGGACAGAGAGTTGGATGGCGGGAGATGGATGAGTAAGCAGCTAGAGAGAGGGATGGATAGGTGGATAGGTGGATGGGTGGATAGGTGAATAGGACGGATGAGTGAATGATGACTGGTTAGATGGATGGATGGATGGGAGTCTTTCTGGCTTAATCATCCTAAGATGAAAAATGAAGCCGTTTACAGTTCTCATGGAAGGTGGGTGAGGAATGGCTGCTCTGAAGAGCTTCTTATGAATCATGTTGTCACCACCTGTCTGGGTAACTGAGACAAGATCACCGGCCTTTGGCAGAAACCCACATTCTGCTCCCTGCACAGTTCTTGTCTGTAGGAGATCAGCTCCTGGAACAGCCCTGGAAACCAGAGTTTGTTTCTTCACTCTCCCTGGAGTCTCAGGGCAGCCCATCTTCCTCACTACTCTCCCCCACCCCAGCTTCTTGAGAGTGGCACTATTTCTGGGAGTGACTTCATAGTTTCTTAAGCCCACAGTGTCTCTCGGGTCCAGCTGGGACTCAGTTTGCCCTGCCATGGAAGCAAGGGCTGGCTGACACAGAGTCATTAGCGGCACTCCCTGAAGCCCGAGGATGAACACAGCAGACACAGACTGTGTGGGTAAATTAAGGGGGCTGTGGAGCATCGAAGCTGCTCCCTGGCATCGGCCCCACATGCGGCACCTCATTAATTAAGAGCTCCCTCCACAGTCGTGGTAAATTTGTTGGGATGAGAGAATCCACTTCTTTTTGGGTCTTCTTTAATGTCGTCCCTGAAGACATTTTGATACAAAAGCTAAAAATCAAAGATGATGCTCTACTTCAGATCTCTTTGAAAAGAAGAAGGTTATAAGTGAAAAACTCCACCCAGTGTAAGTGCACATGGCTACAGGGATTTCACATTCTTTCCGTTTGGGGATAAACTCTGTTTTCTATCATTTAAGTTCAGACATCTAAAGGCATCTTATTTCAGGAAATTCTCTCTCTCTCTCTCTCTCTCTCTCTGTGTGTGTGTGTGTACACGTATATGAAAGAGAGAGGCCTCGTGCATGTTCCCTCAGAAGCCAGAGTGGGTCTTGGTCTCCTGAAGCTGGATTGATAGGCAGTTAGGTGCTAAAAGCCAAACTCAGGTCATCGGGAAGAGCAGCAATCACTTGAGCCTCACTCTGCATCGCTCTGCAGCCTCACCTGGCTTGCTGTAGCCAGACTCTGAGGTTGAACTCAGGAGTTCAGGCTTACAAGGCAAGCACTTTGCTAACAGAACATTGCTAACTGAAACCCTAGCCCGTGTTTTTCAAACAGCATTAATTACAACAACAATAATAAGGCAAATCCTGAATATTCCCTATGCCATATAAAACATTTGTTTGAAAACAGTTTTCATTGAGAAATTACTTGGTGGCCTTTCTGTCCTCCCCACTTTCTCATTTCCCAAATCGAGAGCTCAAGTGACTCCTGGGACCTTGGGTCAGTGAGTGTCTTACTCCCAGAAGCCCACTTCTCAGTTTTTCTGTGGGGTTGGAGCCTGAGCCTCTGTTTTTGTGGTGGTGAGTAGTGAGCAGGTTTTCCATCTCGCACCGCCCGCGCCCGCGCCCGCGCCCTTTCAGGAGTACAGTGCTGCAGAGCACACCTCATTCCCACAACAGCGCCCCTGCTCCCGAGCGCGGGAGACACACATTTATTTTTACCAGTCATTTTTTCTCTGATTCTAAAAGTAAGACGTTCATTTTAGACAATTTGGAAAGTACAGCAGAGCACACAGGCAAAATAAATACCACCCACAGCCATATCCTAGGACGGGAGGCCAGCTCCAGCCAGCCTTGGTCTAACTCAGGGCTGAGGCCTCACAGCCTGCTCACTCCCTGCCCTCCGTCCTCCGCTGAGCATGTTCTCACATGATTCTAAGTGATCTCCGGCGACTACAGATCAGCTGGATGTGCTTGATTGTTCCCGACTAACAAATGTTTCCTTTACGATCCCTGAGCACAGCCTTTGTTCAAAGCTAGCCAACCCGCAGGCGTGTCTCCAGCCGTGCACAGGAAAAACAAGAAACTGCTGTGTGTGCAGCACACAGACTATCCGTGTAACATTCTGCACATGAGTTCACATCGTCTCCAACGTTTAATGCTCCTTTTTCATGTCTCTAGAAATCAAATTTGTGTTTAGTCATTTGCCACTGACTCCCGGGGACTTTCCACACAATCCTACATAGTGCTGGGTGCCGTGGGGAGAAGCCGAGAAAGCTGAGTCCAAGCGTCCTGAAGAGAGTGCCTGAGATCAGAAAACTTAGGACCAGACCCGCTCTCACCAGCACCCGGAGCTTACGTGCTCCGTGAAGCCTTCTCTGAGATGAGAAATGCAAGCACCACCGCCCTCTGGTAGAACAGAAAAGCACCGGTTTCACTTTGTCCGGGTCCCACCAACATTTCAAAAGTACAGTTTGAGGGGGAGATAATTCAAGTGGTAAAGTGCTTTCTAGTCAAGAAGAGGGACCATGTTCAATTCCAGAACCTACATTAAAAAAAAAAAAAAAAGCCAGTTTGCACGTTTGTAATCCCGGCTCTGGCCAGCCAGCCTCGCCTAGTTGGCAAGTTCCAGGTTCCAGTGAGGGAACCTGTCTGGAAAGAAGCGGGGGGGGGGGGGG
>NW_026586383.1:11188245-11195745 GCF_907164565.1 Psammomys obesus
CACACACACACACACACACGTTGCTCTGTGGACATCCCCGTGCACAGCACTGGAAGGCCAGGAGGTGGCCGGCATGGCCATCCTGCTCTAATGGAGGGCTGGCCCTGCTACTTCAGGGCTGGGTGAAGCTTTGTGTTTTGCACACTGTGCTCACTGCAGCCTTCCCCCGCCCACACGCAACCCTCCCTCCCACACGCAGGCTTTCCCGGCTCTGTTACTGAGAAGACGGGCGCTTCTGAGCGCAGAGCCCGATGACAACCAGTTAACAAGTTGTCTTGGGCTTGGTTGCCAAGGCACCAAGAGAGAGGCGGCCTCTGCTCAGGTATAGACTGTGGGTGTGTGGAAATCTAGGGCTGGCTTATGAGGCCTGTTCAGCTCGTATGACCCCGGGCGCCTGCCTGGGAGAGGGATAGACTGGACAGGAAGATGCCTGCCTGGGGCATCTCACGAGACCCTCGGACCTCGCTGCTTCTGAGGAGGGAGCCGGGGGAAGGGCAGGCATATTAGTGCCCCCAACGGACTCCCACTGCCGAGACACTTCCCCCAGAACACCTCTGTGCGTGTCACATGGAAGAATTCTAAAATAATCACGTGGGGTGAAACAGGGTGAAGACTCCTACAGCTCCTCAAGACAGGCTAGGTTGGCAGCGTGCCCTCTGTCAGTCCACGGCACATGATGGTGGCTGCTCCGGCTTAGTGTGAGACTGTCTAGACCAGGGGAGTTACTCAGACACCAGCCTCAAATTCTGGCTGTGTGTCCCTGTGAGGTGCTCTTCCTGTAGGTCACCCCACATCCACCCCAAGGCCCCTAGGGTGCTTTTGCACGCTCTGGGGAAATACAGCTGGTGCCTGAAAGTCTGCTCATAGGAGCCCTGTGCCTCTAGGCCAGCTACTCTTTCTGAGGGCTTAGTGGGAATGACGGCTGCACCACCAGGAAGGGAGCAAGAATCAAATGAGTCCAGAGTTGCCTAGTGTTTAAGATGGCACCACATTCCGTGGCGATGACTAACTGCTGGGTTTCTCTCCCAGAGTAGACCAGTGCGTTGGCAGGAGTCTCAAACCACAGCTCTGTGAAATTCACACGGCATTACCTTATTTCAGGATCAGCCTCTTCTATCGTGTGTGCGTGTGTGTGTGCATGCGCGTGCGTGCGTGCGTGCGTGCGTGTGTGTGTGTGTGTGTGTGTGTGTGTGTGTGTGTTTCTGTAACACTCTAATCTCTCTTCTGAGGCGAGAAGCCTTGGCTGAAATGGTGGCGTCTCCCAGGAGGGAGCTTCGGAATCCGAGATTCAGCCAAGACTCTGCCCCCGAGCAATGAGATGCTAGCAAATGCTCCCTGAGCCAAGACCTTCCTTGCATGGAGCCCCAGGAGAGGCAGGGTCATGGGGTCTGTGGCACGGAGCCCCAAGAGAGGCAGGGTCATGGGGTCTGTGGCACGGAGCCCCAAGAGAGGCAGAGTCATGGGGTCTGTGGCACGGAGCCCCAAGAGAGGCAGGGTCATGGGGTCTGTGGCTGGCCCTGGCGCTGTGTCAAGACCCTTTCCCCAAGGTCAGCATCACGGTCCAGCTCCAGAGCTGCTAGCCTCCCTTCCCAGATTCTCTTCCTTCCGATGTCCTTCCTGTAGGTGAAGTGATATCTCCCTGTTGCTCCTCCCATCTCTCCTGTGCCTCCTTTGGTGTAAGGGCAAGAGGAGGAGATGCCAGGAGCAAACCAGCCACGGAAGATGGCTTTTCTTTCCCGGCTGGGAAGAAGGCAAAAAAGCCAGGGGGACTTTGTTTCTCAGTGATCTATGTGATACCTCTGAGGCGTGGATAGAATGCCAAACTTCTTATCTATTGATAAAACCTAAACTAAACCACTCAGACACTGTGAGAGCTGGGGAGACCCACCTGAGCTCCCACAAGCTCAGCCCAGGTCACCTGTCTGTCAGCGTTCGTTGATGGCAGGTCCTAAGATGCAAATGGAACTTTCAGACAAAATCAGATAGCTACACGATGCCAGGTTATCTTTGTAAAACACTACCATGAAAATAATTCCTTTCACTTTTCCTCATGTAACTAAAAATTTCTGAAAATGTCTGACTCTATATGCCTACATCACACACACACACACACACACACACACACACACACACACACACACAGACGAAGGCCCTCAGAAATGACAGAGGAATGCTAAATGACCTACAAGTCAGCTGAATGAAGAAATCTATTAGTAAAGCCTGTGAGAAACACTCACAAAACTCTAGATTAAAAATGTAATGTAAATTGATTGTCACATGCCAAGGCATTCAAGTATTTCAATAAATGAAGAAAATGATTTTTTTACAAAAATTTACATTCATTCTCAGTTTTAAAACATTACCAACCAACATGAATAGAACCAAAAAGCTGGAGTAAACCTCTGACCAGTAAGTAGTATTTTACTTATAAGAAATGCTGCAAGGATGCCGATTCCTGGGTCCTGAAGGACTAGAGACTGTAATTTAATGAAGAAATAAACGGGATGAGGGTTGAAAGGAGAGAAATCTTGGCTTTTGAAACCCCTGTGGCAGTCTACCTAGAAAACCCCAGATAATCCACATAATCAGACGCATTCCGTGCATCTGGGAATCTTGACAGAGACTAGTTTGGTAACATTCTTAGGCGCTTGTGACTTGTAAGTACAAAATGAAGTTCGAAGGATTCCATTAGCTGAAAAGTGAGAAACAGAAATAAATATAATAGCAAAGGAACGAAAGTGCAGGGGGCTGTTAAGTTTTCATTGGAAGAAAGTGTGTTTAAATAAAAACAAACTAATACTGTAAAGGCAGGCAGCAGTTTCCCCCAAATTAGCATATTACTTCAAACAATTTCAGTAAAGGAATTCACAAACTTGATCTAGAAATCCAAGTCAAATACTGAAAGGCAACGCCAGAATATCAAAGGCAAGCAGGGCATGATGGCACAAGCCTGCACTCCCAGTGACAGGATGAGCCTGGTCTACACAACAAGACCTTGTCTTTCGAGAACAAAAGCCAACCAAACAGAGTAAAGGGGTGTGGCTCAGGAGTAAAGTGCTTGACCAGCTGGCAGGGAGCCTAATTCTGCATAAACGGCTGTGGTGGGTGAACCTATAGTCTCGGCACTGATGAGGTAGAGACGGGGCATCACCGGGAGGTTAAAGCCAGCGTGGGCTACATTAGACCTGGCCAAAACAAAACACTTGATTGTATAGCATTTCAGAGACAAGGCTGTGGTGCTGACCATCAGCGGGAGAAGGGAGCCAGCACAGAATGCCCTGCTGGAATGCCTGTCGTCTCCTCCTCCTCCTCCTCCTCCTCCTCCTCCTCCTCCTCCTCCTCCTTTTTCTCCTTCTTCACATAGGGAATTATAAATTTAGATAGCTTTCTCAAATGTAACATAAAAATAAATTTCCAGATGGATCCAAGAGGAAACGTAAGACACCATTTTCAAACCTTTAGAAGTAAAATGCCCATGTCTTTATGACCTCGGGGAAGAAAGGGTGTCTTAAAGGAGACACTGAAAAGAACCAATGATTTAAACAAAAGTCTGACATGTGCAGTGGGAAGTAAAGGGTGGGAGAAGGAACTCCCACTGTGCAACAACGAACTGACTGAGGCTCTCCTAAGGGACCCAGACCATGGAGAGGCTGAACGGTAGACCCTGGGCTGCTGTTCCACAGAGGGAAGGAGCCAATAGTGCACAAGCATGAGAAAAGAGGTTCAACTACAGTGAGGAAACGGGCCTTAAAAGGCAACAGTCTCAGCCAACGCCTTAGCCGGAAGGTTGGCCATCGGCTCTGAAGCACCTGTCACAGCCAGGGCACAGGGCTCTCTATCTTTCTGGCCAAGGCAACCATAGCCCACCTTTCTGGGGAGATGAGAATTCTCCATTCCACTTACTGAGTCTTGACCCATCTTGTGTTCCTTGTTGAGAGTGAGCAAAGCTCTGTCCATCCCAGACTTTCTTCTGTTTTCCATTTGCTCCTTGGAAAGTTCCTGTGGAACAGTGTGGCCTCGAGCTAAACCATCGCTTCTCCTGTACAAGCCCTGACTCGCAGGACTGTTTGATGTCCAGGCAGCTAGTTAACAAACCGATCAAACTGTCCACAAACTCAGGAGAAGCACGTCATGGCGAGAGCACTGTTAAGGCAGCCGTGAAGGTCGCCAGCAGCAGGGGCAGTGGAAGCGTTTTGGGATAAGGATGAAGATGGAAGACATGTTCCGTGCTCCTGGTACCCAGAAGGGGGCAGTGCATAGCAGAGCAGCCCCATGGCAGTGTGCCTGGTGCAAAAGCAGCCAGGAGCCCTGCTTCAGGCCACTCCTTCGTCCTCCGTCCTCTGTCCTCCGTCACCGCTCTCCTTCCTTCTCTTCCTTTCCCCTCCTCTTCCTTTTTGTTTGTCTTTTTGAGATGGGCCTCACCATGGAGCCCAGGATTGGTCTTGAGTTCAGGTGTGTCCTCTTTTCCAAGCTCTAGGGTTGCAGGTGTGCACAACCACACCTGGTGTGCCTCGCCCTTCTGTCCCCACGGTCCCGGCTCACTCTTCTCCTCCTGGTGGAAGTCCTCGACAGCCGAGCCGTTTCTCAGCCTAGATCTCACTCCTCGGAGTTCCACCTGCCGTCCCTGCTGACCAGGGCAGGGACACACACTGTGACCTTCACCTGCGCTACAGCCGCCACAGCCGCCCCCTGACCTCAGAGCTCTGAAGGCCAGGCTGCGGTTCACCCCAACACAGCAGCACCGGACACACTGGCCGTGCTTTAGGGGAACGCTCTCACTTTTCATTGGTGTCCCTGAAGTGGCATCTTTCCTTGTTTTGAAGATAACACAGGATGTTAAGCATGTTCTTAAGGAACCTGAGCATGCTTTGAGGCCTCCCATGAGGACTCCCCCCACACATGAGCAACTTAAAGGAGTTGCTTTCTCAAGGTGAAGTTCAGTTATGACATCTGTGGGAACGGGCACCTTGGTGATCTCCAGGTTTTAAGTTCACACTGGCCACAGTACCAGCCATCCGCAGAACGTCCCCAGCTCGGGGACTGTTGTGCTCAGGGCTGGCCGAGTTCTAATCACCGAGATGGCCCTGACGCGTCGTTAATGACTTAGAGCTTGAGTCCTGAGTACAGAACAACAAAAGTAATATTTAGCCAGGCACGATGGCTCACACCGATAGTCCCAGCACAAGGGAGGTTGAAGCAGGAGGATTCCCTTAAATTTAAGGTTTACTAACCCAACACAGTGAGTTCCAGGGCACCCAGGGCCATGATTGCAAGATCTTGTCTCAAAACAACAGCAATGACAAAAGGACGATTTAACCTACCTTAGCAGATAAATCATTTAGAAATCTCAACTTTTAACACTGTCAGAGCTAATTTTCTTTTCTTCCAACCCCAGGCATCCTGAGGGGCTCCTCGCTGGTTCTTCTCCTTGCTGGTGCGGTGAGGTCAGGGGGCTTTACCTTCGCTAGTTCCTAGCAGGGGATTTTTAAATGGCCTTCTGTAAAGCTGCAAGTTTGTCTGTGACAACGTCGCTGCGTCCAGCCTCCTACCTGGACCCTGGCCTTTGTGGTGGCCACTCACACTTTCTTCCTGGGATGGGTGTTAGAGTGTCTGGGGGTCTCAGACACTTTTAGAGTCTCCACAGAGGCATGTGGGGGGAAAATGGACTTAAACATTATTGTGAGACTTTATGTTGGGTTTGCACTAATTTGAGGTTGACCATATATTTTTTCCTCTCAATTTCTTTTTAAGATTTAAACTTGAAGGGGCTCTCTATACCACTCAGAACCCATCTGAATGAAACAGAAAAGCGTGTAGATTCTGCACACATCTTATTAACCATTTAAAAGTTGGGTTAACACTGAGATACTTTGACTTTTCTGATGATCTGGTGATATCAGATTTTCATGGGAAGGTTGAAATCTGGTGCTTTTATTACTGACACTCTTCCACTTATAGTTACACGTTTCTAACAGAAAATGAACCGTAAAGCTTGTCTGTTTAGCCCTCGTATAGTTAACCCCCCTGAAAATAATGGGAAGCGCTTCATTCCTTTCCCCCTGCCATGCTGAGGTCCCCTGTCCCAGCTGTCCTGAGGCCCGTGGAAGAGACTTTTAGCCCGAGGTAGAATGCAGTCCTGCTGGTGATTTATCACTCCACATATGGAGGCTGATAAATTCTTCCTGCCGGCAGAAGAAGCGAGTGTCTGGGCTCTTGGAACCCCTGTCTCAGAAACTTCTCAAGCAGCAAGTTAGCGTCAGCCATGTTGCATTGAACACTTTTCTCCCTTAGCTGTTTAAACAGAAGATAACCCATTGTGGGAAAGAAACAAACAACAGACAGTTGTCTATGCCCAGATAATAATGAGGAGCCTTGTCTGTTAGTGTGGCGGCGTGCCCCCACCGCGTGCACATGTCTGGGGAATGGTAACAGTGCTTTTTTTTTTTTTTTTTTAACTGTTGGGATAATGTTCTTTAAAAGGAAAAACAAGACAGCAACAATAACAAGCAGACATTATCCAGTCATTAGTCTAGAGAAGCGGAATGGATAACATGCTAAGAGGCCTCCGCTGTCTGCATGAACGTGGTCATTTTCCTCTCAGCCTTGTGTGCTCCGTGTGCAGACCTGAATTACTTCCCAGTCCAGCATGGGAGATGTCCTATTTGATATGGATTGTTAGCTCTCTGTGAGGGGCTGAAGAACCTTCTAAAGAGACACAGTGTTGTCAACAGCATTCCGCCTGAGCACACAAGTGGTATTATTCAAATTCTGTTTCCTGTTTAAAATGCCTTCCCTTGTATGTGTACATTTTGGCTTACCGGGTTATTATAGTAAGTACTGTGTACACAGCACTCTGCATGCGTGTGTGCAAATGGGTACGTGAGGGGGAGGACATGTACATGTATGTGTGCATTTGGGTTGGGTGGCTTCCTCAGTCACTCTCCACCTAGTCTCCTGACACGGGCGCCCTGTGAACCCGGAGCTCGTAGGTTCAGTGAGATCAAGTGGCCAACAAGCACCAAGGGCCTCCTGTTTCTGTGTCCTCAGCATCGGGTTCTGACCTATCACATGCAGTTCTTTACAGGGACTGGAGAGCCAACTCCGGCCCTCGTGCACACACAGCCTTTCCACCTGAGCTGCTGGAAAACAAGGTTTTCCAGCCTGGGCTTTCCAGTTCTCTCTTTCTGTGTGGATTCCCTTGTCTGCAGATGAGGAGAAGACACCACGAACAGGTTGTTTGTAAAGCTGGCAACTTCTTAGCTCTGAAGGAAGACTGGAGCCCTTTCCTCCACGCTTTTCGGTAAATCAAGATGCCCCGGCAACCTTCAGTGAGAAAGGCAGCTTCCACGCACGCCGCAGTTCTGACAGACCCAGGTGTCCCTTCTCTCCCCAGTACTGAAAACACACACCTGGAAAGGCTTTGGAGGGTCTAGCGTGGATCTTAGCGGAAGCATCCCAGCCACACAGGACCTGGGTTCCCTGGCTGGGCTGTAACCAGCT
>NW_026586383.1:11195755-11238753 GCF_907164565.1 Psammomys obesus
CCTGGGTTCCCTGGCTGGGCTGTAACCAGCTGCTCCAAGAAGCGTCCTAGCCACACAGGACCTGGGTTCCCTGGCTGGGCTGTAACCAGCTGCTCCAATTGTTGACCTACTTCTTCCAGCTCCAGGTTCTTGTCAAAGGAATTCTGACGGCTTCAGAGAAACCTGCTCCTCCACCCCCGCCCCAGACAGACCTTAGGTGACACTGGCGAGTGAGGTGTGGTGCCATGGGTAAAACCAGAGAAAAGCAGAGTCTCCTTCCGGGAAACAGACCATGAAGGCCCACGCTGCAGGACAAAGGCAGCACAGGGCGACCAAGGGCAGATCAAGCAGGGTGCCAGCTCCGAGCAGCTCCGGGGGGACTCACTGACAGTCACGCCCTCTCTCCACCGCAGCAGCCTCATCAGAATGCAAGGGATCTGATGATACGGAGAGGCCTGACAATGACTATTTTAAAAGCCAATCATAGCCTTAGATTGTTAACGCTTTGTTCACTCTTACTGGCACGGAGTTGCCACGCCGTGCCTCCAAAGCCGGAATGTGACGTGCTGCCCCTGATTATTTGCTGACCTCTTAGCAGCTAAATCCATTCCAGGCCTGGGAGATGGCGCAGCAGTTGAAGCCGCCTTGCTAGTGATGCAAGCGTGAGCACTAGAGCTCAGACCCCCAGAGGCCCTGGAAAACTGGGCGGGAGCAAGGGTTGTGAACCCATCTTGAGACTTGGGAGGCAAAGGCATCTTAGTTTGGTTTCTGTCGCTCTGCTAAAACACCAACCAAAAGCAATTTGGGGAGGAAAGGGTTCTTTTGGCTTATGTATGTCCTATCACAGTCCACCGAGGGAGGCCAAGGCGCAGAGAAGCCACAGAGAAATGCTGCTTGCTGGCTTGCTCCTCCCGGCTTGCTCAGTTAGTGACTCACTCCAGGACCACCAGTCCAGGGATAGCACCGCCCACAACGGCTCTGCTCTCCCCATCGGTCATCACTGGAGAGAACGCCCCACAGGCTTGTGTACAGGCAGATCATATGGGACGTTTTCTTAATTACAGTCCCTCCTTTAAGGTGACTCGGCTTGTGTCAAGTTGACAAATTTAGCCATAAGAGCAACCTCTGTCTGGGTTCAGTAGGGAGGTCCAGCTTCAAAAAGTAAGGTGAAAGAGTCGTTGAGGATGATTCCTAACATCAACCTTGGTCCTCCACACGAAGGCATGCACACACATGAAAAAATGGGGAGTGGATGCTTTGGCCACGCAGAGGAAGACAATAGGAGCTGGAAGAACCTTGCTGGATCCATCCCCCATCCAGTGCCAACGCCCACTTTCCCCACACACCATTCAATCTGTGGCATCCACTTGTTTGTGCAGAGTCAAGGATCTCAGTTCATCCCAGCCTCAAGGTTCTAGGGTGGAAGTATAGAGGCTGCTGGAAGTTTCCAGAGTTGGCATGGTAACAAATGAGGCTTGGGATGGAGCAGATGCAAGGAGCCAGCCAAGCACGGTGACGCCTTGTGGGACTGCCCTCCTTATCTTGGGGACACACTGGGACAAGAGTGCTCTGGCTTCTGGATCATTCCAATTCTATCATCTTCTCTTCTGGCTGAACCTCCCATCACTAATCAGTTCACAAAAACCGGACAGACCATTGGTGAATGGCCATTTCATCTCTTTGTAAATACTTCTGAATGGGACCGTTCTCCGTGAATAGTCCAGATAAACAAAGGCTCCACTATGTCAGGCTTTGTTGGTATTTCTACCAAGTTCTCTGAACCAGCTCTCTCCAAATAGCCCGTTCTTGAAGTTCTGAGAAAGACTGATGGTTGACACCTGACAGCCTTGGACACAAAGTTTCCACAATCCGTCTCTCTCGCAGGGACCCTTCACTTGGGGCCCATTCGCTGTGAATATTTACACTTCTCTCTGGCTTCTAGTAAGGAGACATTCTCGTTCTGGTTGGGGATGTGTGACTAAGGTGTGTGGAAATGAGTACTGCTTGTGATAAGTATAAGTGTTGGGAGATATGAGGCTGCGTTTCCTGAGTCGCGCTGTCTCTGGGTGACAGCCTGTCCTCCCAGGGCCAACCTTTAGCTGTAAGGTCCTGTTCCACGCTGAGCAGTGGCGGGGCTTCCCAGCGCCTGGGTGAAGGGTTGTCTTAGGAAAGGCTAACGGGAGGCTACTAACAGTCAGCCTCTGACCTCTGAGGGCTGAGCAGTGTCTGCTCTGAGCATCTGTCTTCCCAAGTGAAAGGTCCTCCCACCACAGAGCTTATTTCAGCAGCACAGGATCACGTGGTCCTGGGAAGTCTACTCCATGTCTGCACGTGCTGCTTGCACTTCTCTGTAGCAGAGCTGTCAAGCGTGATCAGAGATAAGAACTTTTACACAGACTGAACCCCACAGCTTTCTGCCAGCGCTTTCTGGGGTCAATGTGTGTCTTAGGACAGTGTGGAGCGGGGCTCGGGGATGTTAGGGGAGACCTTGCCATCATTTCCATAAGAGACTGATTTGGGGGTCAAGTCATTTTTTATTTTGGCCCACTTTAGGCCAGGCAAAGGGGCAAATGCCTTTAATCCCACAGAGGTCGGTGGATCTCTGTGAATTTGAGGCCAACCTGATCTACAGAGTTCCAGGTCTGCCACAGCTACACAGAGAAACCCTGTCTCGAAAAACCAAAAGCAAATAAGCAAACACAGCAACAACAACAAAACATCCTTTAAAGCGAGAGTAAATGAGTAACTGTAGCCTTGTTTCTTTTCTTTGATGTGGGTGTTTTTACATGTCTTTATATGTCAGCTCCTTTGGCTCATGGAAGAAATTTTTCTCCTTCTCGTAAAGGAATTTTATCTACAAATTCATTAGAGAATTTTTGGTCTTCACAATTTAAGGACAGCTTAATTTTTGAGATTTGAGATGCTTCATCCAATTTGAAAAGTTGACTTGAGTTTTATTCAGAGGTTGATGTGTGTTGAAGTGCTAAGACCGAAACAAGCTCAGAGAGCAAGGGCCACGGAGGGCCAGCCCCAGGCGCTGCTTTCCTGTTGTTGGGACAGATGACTGGTAAAAGCACTGAGGTGATTGCTCTGGCCCACAGTCTGGGGCTGCGTCCACCATGGTGAGAAGACTGGGGTAAAAAGGAGACAAAAACGCTGGTGCCCAGCTCGCCGCCCACCCCAGACAGTTTCACACGGGTCTTCCTTTCTCAGAGGAAACACCCTCACACACGCTCAGAGGTGTGTTTCCATGGTGATTCCAAATCTAGTCAAGCTGAAGATGAAGCAGCACACATGGGCGGGGAGGAGCAGAGTGTAAAAGAGGGAGCGTTGTCAGGGACGCCGGGACCCGGGACCCCGGAGCATCCGTGCGGCACACATGTGTGGGGAGGAGCAGAGTGTACAGGAGGGAGCGTTGTCAGGGATGCTGGGACCCCGGGACCCCGGAGCATCCGTGCGGCACACATGTGTGGGGAGGAGCAGAGTGTACAGGAGGGAGCGTTGTCAGGGATGCTGGGACCCCGGGACCCCGGAGCATCTGTGCAATGCTTCTGTGGCTCCGAGCTGCTGCCTATCAGGGCTCAGTGTGCTGGTGCCAAGCAGTGTCCCAAGCAGCAAGCAGTGTGTGTCCCTGTGTTGGCAGGCCACTGTGTCCCCCTCTGGGGTGAGCAGCCGGCCCTGGGAAGACAGGGTGTGTGAGGGTCCTGCTGTCCATTCTGTATGATGCCGGGGTCTGGGCTCACTTAGGCACACTCGTACGCAGCCCTCACACAACCTCCTCTCCGTGTCAGCTCACCTGTCCCCGTGCTGAGCACGAGGCCCGCACCGGAGCTCAGTAAGCTTTTGTTAAACTGGAACTCGCCCTTCTTCCCTGGCCCTGTGTCCTGCCCCAGAGCACAACACCATCCCCATAAGCTGCTGCTGGGCACCGGGTGCTGGCTCAGCCTGGAGACCCCAGACAGCCCAGCACTGACGCTGTGCCTGCCCGTCACTGCACCGCGGCCCTGCTGCCACACAGAGCCCAGAGCCTGGTCCAGCCCTCTCCAGCACACCCTCACTGTCACAGGCAGCCGCCAGAGCAGCAAGCCCCCGTGCCTGCCACTAGGGAGCTGAGTTGGGTCTCAAACTGGGGTCTGTTTTCTATTTCCACTAAGTCTCTGAAACACGAAGGGTGTGAGACCAGCTTCATAAGTCTGTTAAAACCATTTGTACCTCACACAGAGATCCCCGGACGCCAATGCTGTCCTTATGTAGTACAGGGACACGTATGATGGAAAGTGGTGTGTGTGTGCACAAGTGCACACGTGTCTGGGGGGGTGAGTGTGTGCGTGTCTGTGTGCACGTGTGTGTGTATGTGTGAGTGTGTGCCTGTGGGGGGTGTGCGTGTCTGTGAGTGTGTGTGTGTGTGTGTGTGCCTGTGGGGGGTGTGTGTGTCTGTGAGTGTGCGTGTCTGTGTGTGTGTGTGTGCCTGTGCGTGTCTGTGTGTGAGTGTGTGTGTGTGTGTGTGTGTGTGTGTGTGTACATGGGTGTGTGTTTATTCTTTTTGGATAGTTTATTCCCAAAAGGAACAAAGGGAAACTATAGGCTTGAAGAGGGTAGCCCATGGCAAGAGCAGAAGAGCCAGTGTCTTGGATCTCAGCTCAGATCCAGGATGAGGCACTCTTGGTAAAGGGAGGCAGGTAAAGGCTGCAAAGGGCCCACAAGTGAATAACCTTGCCTCCCCTGCCCTGGGACCCAGCTCTGGGCGTTACTTGTGAGACCTTGACTCCTCAGAGGCGGAGGATGTTTGCCTGTCCTCTCCCATCTGATGGATGGCCAGCCTTGAACCATGGCTCGCCACCCGAAGGTCTTCTAGACCTTGTACTCTGCCTGCAGGGTACTCTTGCCAAGAAACACGCCTCTCCTTAGAATGAGCAAGCATCATCTCCTGCCTCACCAGGACCTGACGCCAGGGTCTCCCATCATCCTCCAGTGTCTAGTTCTCCTTTTAGGATGGCTTAGTGCTCAGGTGTGGCCTGCAGCTTCGTGGGAGAAGGGCTGGTGTTAGGAGCAAACAGTTGATATTGGCAGGGAAGGCAAGACAGAGTTCACAGCAGCAGAATGTGCTTCTGGACCTTCACATCTCCACACACCAGGAAACAGAGCAGAGATGGTGGCTTTCCCCTCCCTTTTCCTTCCTAGTCAGCCCAGGACCCCAGCCCATCGCATGGTGGCACCCCAGTTTAGGACATAAAGTCAGGACTGAGCCCCAGGTACTAATAATCTTTACGAGCCCCTTCCTTGTTTAGACTGATTTTTTTTTAAGCTAAGAAAATTGTCCCACTCTTCCCTCTCCTGGTCTCACCTTGGAGCCATTGAGAAATAGAGAGGACACAGGGTGTTCCTTGAAAAGTGATACCCAAAGGCCAAGCATGGTGAGCTCGGAGCGTCTCTCTCATTCCAGGTCTTCCTGCTGGTGAGCCGTGAGCAAGTTGAAAAGCTTCTCTAGCCAGTTTTCCTCTCTCTAAAAGTAGACCCTAATGACCCCTCTCTGAGACTGTGGCACTCAGAGAAGGATCAGCAGTTCAAGAGCAGCCTGGGCTTCCTCTTGCCTGGAAAGCTCTGTCCTGCCTTTACCATCTCCCAGCAGGGTAGACCAGGCAGGCTAGTTTTGGCTTCTGGTTTGCCTCCTGTGTTCCGTGATGTTTGGGGGTGGACACAGGACTTATTTTCTTTCCTTCTGCCAAGAGGCCTCACAAGCATCAGCAACTGACAGGTCTCTGCCTCTGTCTCCACCACTGATAAATTGGATCCACGTAAGAACACAGTGGCCCCTTGAAGTCACATCCCTGGGACAAACAAACAACAGCTCAACAGGAGCAATTTCTGGTGTGACAGGGCCATGGGTCCACCTGGGAAGCCACTCCTGTGGCCTGGAAACCCTGAAGAGGCAGGCTTGCCTGTGCCCCACCTCCATCCTTGAAAAGCTAGTTTTAATAGTGCTAAGCAGAAGAAGGAGATGTCATCAATCTGACTGGCCATAGGTTAGGTTAGGACTCTAACTCCAAGCACAACTTGGCTCCATAACCCCAATATGGAGAGCCCAGGCCTGGTATGTCACGAAAGTGCAAACTGAACTTGTATAAGTTTGAGCTGTGGAGAGAACCAGTAAGAACCGCCATGCATTTCTCTAATGCCCAGCTCTGCTGTTGAAGGTCTGCCAGGTGTGGGGGTGCTGAGTTTCTGTATAAGACCCTGTATGAAGCAGTGCCTGGGTTCCAGGCAGGAGCCAAGAGCTTCGTCAAGGAACGCCAGCCAGGTCAGGCTGTGGTTCTGCTTAAACAGGGTGGCACAGACTATCAAGAGGGCCAGAGAAACCAGTGCAGGAAGGGAGAAGGGTTTAAAATAAGAACATGACAGTAAAGCCAGGAGTTACCCTATGTCCTTTGTTCAGTAGTGTTGCTCTTAAAAAATCTAGGTCTAACAGAAAAAGGCAAGTGGCTCCTTCTAAAGCTACTGGGACTGATTGAGCTTGGCATCTGAGATCTAATCAACACTCAGCAAGCGTCCTAGAATTGATTATTAATGTCTGCCAAGGGCATAAGAATGAGAAAGCCAGACACTATGCATCTGCCACTTTCATTTCTTTTCCAAGCCCTCCTGTCTATTCATTCTACCCCCAAAAGATATCTGGTAAAGTGAAAAGGGCCGCTATCGCTGCTTCTTCTAAAGCTGCAGTATGCTAATGTGGCCACTCACTAATTGTTCATTCCAAAAGTTATTGTTTGTGGTCCAGAGAGATGGCCAAGTGATTTAAGACATCACTGCTCTTCAAAAGCCCAGTCTCTGGTTTCCAGCACCACCAGCAGTAACTCCAGCTCCCTCTTCTGGCCTCCATAGGCCCTGCACCCACATGCTCATAACCCCACCCCCAACCTCAACACACACACACACACACACACACACTTTTTTTTTTTAACATCAAAGTTGGTGTTTGCTGACTTTACAAAGCCCCCAGGCTGAGTATGTTGGACAATAATGAAAAGACTCCCATGCTGTTTCAAATATGTTACATTGCCCATGCTAACCCAGCATAAGAGTATGAGCCACCCTTGGTCAGCACTCAGTGCTGTGCACAATGGAACAAGCAGGGGGTGAGTTTCTTGGCAGTGGGCTAATTTGTGGTGCTCAGTATGCAGCATGTGTTGTTTACCTTGGCTGGCTGGTTGGTTGGCTGGCTGGTTGGTTGGCTGGATGGATGGATGGATGGATGGATGGATGGATGGATGGATGGATGGTTGGCTGGTTGGCTGGTTAGTTGGTTGGTTGGTTGGTTGGTTGGTTGGTTGGTTGGTTGGTTGGTTGGATGGCTGGTTGATTTGTAAAGTTTTGAAAGCAGCTAGATTCTCCCTCAAATGGCATAAGAAGTGAGCCCAGCATTGCTGTGGTGCTTACCCATGATTGAAGCCCTTAGCAGGTGGAGGCAGGAGGATCAGGAGTTCAAGGTTATCCTTGACATGGTGAGTTTGAAGTCATCCTGAGCTACACAAGACCCTGTCTCAGAAAAGAAATAAAAGAAGGATGAAAAGTCTGGGGACGTCAGAGAGTCAAGAAATGGAGCCAAATGACACAGACCTGTGACAGAAGTGGCAAGTAGCCCTTAGAATGTGTGCTTTTCTCTCTGAAGCAGCATTTCAGTCTCAATTTTGACCCATAAGTTGTTTTTATTCTGAAATGACTGGGTTGTTTGGGGACATCAGTATTCTGTGAACTAGGGCCTTGAGGAGAGAACCCTTACATTCTTCCAGTTATTCATTTCTTCAGACACAGTGTAGAGCTGGGCTGGTGGCTCTTGCCAATAATCCTAGGCCTTGGGATGCTGAGGTGGGATGGGAGGAGTTCCAGGCCAGCCAACACACACATACTCACACACACACACACACACACACACACACACACACGGGGTTGGTGGACAGGGAACCTACACAATATTTGCCTCATTGCACTGACTTCATAGCTGAGGGATGGAGGAGGGGAGCTGAACTGTCCACCCAGAGGCATCTGCTAAGAAGATCTGATTCCTTTGTGAACTGAAATTGTGCTCTTCTGTCACTTTTGCCTTGTCAAAAAGAGGAGGGAAGCCCAAGTCAGCCAAAGACCCAGCCAGATTCAGGAAGAGCATGTTTGATGTACTTCCAACATTTCTCCTTTGCAAGTGTGGTCTGTGCTGCAAGGCTGAGATGTTTGGTGTCAGCTCAGCGTGGTAGCTGAGGCTCCTGACAGAGCTGGGCTCTCTGGAGTGCTGGACATGGAACCCGAGGCCAGGTTTCAAGAACCCCTGTGGGATTTTGTTGTTGTTGTTCTCTTTTGGTTTTTTGAGACAAAGTCTTACTGTTCGATCCTGTGAGGGTGGCTTGTAGCCCGTGGCAGTCCTCATGCCTCAGTTTCCCCAGTGGCAGGATCTTTCATTGGGGACAGGACCACTGTGGAAGGTAACGAGAGGCACAAATGCTGGAAATGGGACAGAGACTGAGCACACCTGATCTCTGTAGCCCCTTTCTTGCCAGAAATACAGTGTTATTAAAAGCCTTATCATACCAATCTAAAAATAAAGTCTGTCAAGTGTTTGGGCCTCCCTCAAGACAGACCCTATTTCCTTAATCCTTCCTGGGTCTTCGTGGGAATTAGAGCACACCAGTGTAGCTACTTCTTCCCGTGCTTGAAGAATCCTGGGCCAGCCTTCCTGTCAGTGTCTGAGAGAGTTCAGGGCCTCTGAAAAAGGCTGCCGACAGCTATCATGTGGGGAAGAAGTCCTTCCCCACTTCAGGGACTGAGATGAGAGCCCAGACAGCCCCAGAAGGCTGTCCTTCCCTGAGCACAGGCAAGCAGGTGTGCTTTTCGTATTGTTTTTCAAGCGAGACGACGGTACTGTTCAAGGATGGAGACGCACATGCTTACACCCTGAGCCTGCTTGAACAGCTGACGCATCCCAGCCACCTCACGAGATCGTTGTGGAGGATAAAAGACATCAGACAGTCCTCAGAGCAAAGCTGACTGAGTCATAGCCTGGCGCCTGCCGGAGCACCTCTGTCCTCCTTAGCATGCCAGGCAAGGGCTCCCGGGTGTGAGCAGCCCTGCTTCCGGGCTTCCTGGAGACTGGAAGGAGAGACTGGCCCTTGCTGAGAGGGGTATTTGGGGAGTCACGGATGTGGGTGACTTGACAGGGAGGCGGGGACCTTGGATTAGCACATGCCAAGCGCCTGTCTGTGGTGTCTCTGCCTTTTGTCTGAGAGTTCGGGGGGGGGGGGGGAGGGGGGTGTTGGGGTGGGTGGGGGGGGGGGGGGGGGGGGGGGGGGGGGGGGGGGGGGAGAGGTGGCTTCTCAGGGCAGGGTCTGTTGAGAACCCATGGGCTGCAGCTTCACAGACGTGCGAGTGGCTGCCAGGACAGGAACTTCACAGCCTCAGGTCAGGTGTGAACGGACCACTCCTAGCTATGGCAGGAAGGCAGCAGGACTGCCAAGTCCTGAAGTCTTGATCAGACTCCACTTGGGCTGGGCCTGCCTCTGCCCTCAGCTGGGTCAGCCACAGCTTCGCTCTGCATACTCCAGATCAAGGTCCTTTAGCTGTCTTTCTCCACTTACCTTTTTAAAAAGTTTGGTCAGTTACATTTGAGTTTACTATATTTATTTTTTTTCTCATTCCTTCTTTGCTAAACTGATTAAGTTTATAATTGCATTATTTTCTCTCCAGCAATTTAAAAGTTCTATTCCATGTGTATTTGGTTCATAGCTTACTTCTAATAATGATCGTTTGCCAATTTTATGCATACGTATAATGTATTTTCATCATACCTACCTCCAATTACCCTCTCCTTCCTGTCCAGCTTCTACTGAACCCTTTTTTCTCAATGGTTGCTCTCCTAGTTTCCTGTGTTTTAAAATTTTGGAAATGGCAGTTATGACCCACTAAGTCATACTTAGGATCACTTTCATAGTATAGGTAAGAGATTATTTTCTAAAAGATGTGCAACTAGCCAGGGGCTGTTCCACTAAGGAAAATGACTCCCCAGCCCAGTGGCCATTAACAGTGAATAGGTTCTCGGAGGCATGGGGCCTCCCCTCACATCTGTTCAGTTGGGAGGCCCCATCCTGTACAAGTCCTCGAAGCTGTGTGACTTTATGAGTTCAACAGCTCCGTCATAGGCAAGAGACCACACTTTCTATTCCTCTTCCTATCTCACGAAGGCCAGGGTGGCCTGGAACTTACGTGTAGCTGAGGATGACCTTGAACTTCTGGCCGTCCCACATACTGGAATTACAGGTGTGGCTGCCACAGCTTGGTTATTTGTGCCAATAATCAAACCCAGGGCTTTGAGCATGGTAAGCACCAGTCTGCCAACAGAGCTCCATCTCCAGCCCTCACTAGGGTTTTAGGAAACTGTCACAAGTCAGGATCGTAGGAATACAGAAATTCCAGGATGCTGAGCTTGGCCCTGTGTCCATCTCAAGGTAGGCTTTGCCATTTGTGTTCTAAGTAAAGCTCTCACCATGTGTCCCTGGCTGACCCCAAGTTCACAATCCTCCTGCCTCAGCCTTCCAAATGTTGGGATGACATTTGGGCAGCATTGTGCCTGGCTCGAGCTGTGACTTTAACATCTGTTTGATGTGACGGTCAGCTGGCAACTTTGCAGGGTTGTGTCCCCAACCCCGCAAGCCAGCATGCTGACTATTGGAAAGACACATGTCAATGGAAATGTGTTCTCACTTTTACAAAGACACTAGGAGAAGGAAAAATGTAAACCTCGTATTAATCAAAGCTAAAAAAAAAAAAAAATGGTGAAGATGTGACCAACTTGTTGGAACCCTGCCCTCCGCCTTTCGTTTTTAGGCAAGTCTGTTGTTCCTGACTGCTAGGATCAGTGACAGAAGGCAGTGTGCCCAGACCACTGTGGCCCCCTGGAAATTCAGAAATGAGACTTCTGTTATTTGGGAGGATGAAAGAAGGTGTCAAAAAAAAAAGGAAGAAAAGCAGAAAAAGCAAGCACAGATGTGTCTCAGCAGGCTGCCCGGTACACCCCACCTGGAGCACCAGAACAGTTAGCCACCTGGGGATGCCCCTACCTGGCTGCTCACGTGACAGGCGCCCGGGGAAAGGCACCATGGAGGTCATTTCAAGAATGGCTTTACTTTTTAGACACTTCTTCAGGTGTGTTCTTTTACTACCATCTTGTGATTTATCCAAGAAAGTTATAATTGCTTGGATTCTTTCCCCTTGACCTTGAGAGAAGTGACATTTTAGTTTTTTAATTTAGAAGCACAAAGGGAGTTGAGAGAGCTGTTGAATGAGCCAGACTCACACTTTGTGTAAAAGTGCTCGGGTTAAATTACAGACTCTTGGACCTTGGAGCAGAGATAACATCGTTAGACCTGTGCAATAAATGTGATTGATAGAACAACAGGGACACTGCAGACGCTGCTCTGTGTGCACGCTCTGACTTCCAGGATGGCTTCCACATCCTGGAAAAGTGGGGTCAGTGAGGGATCTGGGCTCACAGGGTAGGGCCACACTGGGGCTAGCACTGGGGCCACAGGCACATGCCACCTTGCCCAGCCAAAAGGGAGATGAAGGTTTAAATGCAGGTTCCCGGGTGTGCGCAGAACATACTTTGCGAGCTGAGCCCTCTCTCCAGCCCCTGCGCCGGCGTTTTTAAAGAAGGGCTGGTTTGGTCTCACCTGTGAGGGGAGCTGAGCGACTCTGTGTCCCTCTCGCCAGACGCCAGACGGTCCCAAGAAGCCAGCATCAGATACATTCCAGGGATGCCTGAGCTCTCCATGGGAAGACGCTCAGTTCTGGTTCATGGACAAAGAAGCCACATTTTAAACACAATCATTTAGGGCCAATGGACGTCCTAGGCAGAACACAGCTGGCAGCTTCTCCCTCGTTGTGAAGCATGTAATGTCTTAGTTCCTTCATGAGGAATAAAGAAAAGATTGGCGGGACATTTCCTGAGGGTTACACAGTCCCTGTCCACCCCACAAATGATTTAGGGGCTTATGTGCCAGTCTAGAGGACACACTAGGGCATAACTCTTTCACATCAGCGGCTCTGTGTTTGTCTTGTGCTTCTGAAATAAAAATGAAAATAGTTAACAGGTTCTCCTGAAAATTTTAAGGCATCTATTTTTAAAATGCCTTTTAAAGGGGGGAGGGGCTCATGGAAGGCACCAGAGGATGCCCCTACAACTACAAACCAGAGGTTGTAGTTGTCTCCTAGATTTTAGCTTACCGTGTGGCCACGAAAACAAAGAGCCGATGTTAATTTGACTGCTAGAAATTAAATTCATTGATTTAATCTTCCCCTGTTATTATTCGTGCTCTTCTGTATTGGCCAGAACCTGGGGTTCATTCACAGTGCTGGGAGGAACAAGGCTGGTAGGAGCTGTGTTTCCTCCCTGTCTGCCAATCCTGTCAGCAGAAGCACTTCAGGTCCTTCACGTTGGTATTTGCTTTAATCCTTTCAAACCTATGCTTTCTGCACAGTAATTCCAAGCCAGCTCTTGAGGATGTATCCATCCAAACACACTGGCTGCCTCCCCGGAAACTGAGCCAAGTATCAGAACCTGGCCGTGCACTCGGCCTATGCTGGCACCAGGTCACCGCTGTCCCCAGAGGCAACCTACAGGGACATCAACACTGGTCTCTTTTAAGAAAACGGGGTCTGGGTGAGGGTCTATCACAGAAAGGCGAGAAAATCAAAGGTATAATCACGGGCTGGAAAGATGGCGGCTCAGTGGCTAAGAGCACCAGCTGCTCCAGGTTTGGATCCCAGCACCAACAGCAGGCAGCCCACAGCTAACTCCAGTTCCTGGGAACCTGATGCTGTGTCCTGACCCACACACACACTGTGAGCAGGGGGGACAGAGTTAAAACTTATGGGAAACAAGAAGCAACAGCCAGACGAATGGCTGGCAAGACTGTGCTGTTCACAGAGATGCCCAAACTGAATGTGCAGTAAACGGAAGTGGAGTATTGGACACACGCTTCTTCAGAGACCTGGCAAGGCCAGCAGGGAGGGACTGTGGGCCTTGAGAGCTCAGGGCGGAGAGGCTGCTGGATCTAACTCAGAATCAGGCGGCAGCCTGTCCTTAGCCGGCCGTCTGTTTGCTCAAACCTGTTTCTAAGATAGCCGGGGCAACGCCTCACACCCAACTCCAAGCAGTGACCGACTTCCCTGTGGCCCTCATCTGAACTGTTGTCCAGCAAACTCCAGTGACCCTCCTGTCTTCACCACCGCCTTCAGGGATTAAGGGTCTGTGTAGCCGTGTGTGTGTGTGTGTGTGTGTGTGTGTGTGACATTCTCTTAATTCAATGAAAGTCTGTTGAGCATCTGCTCCACCCTTTCTGTACATCCTTGCGCACTGAAATGGAAGGTGGATAAGCCATTTGAGGGCTTGCCCCTAGGAGTCTAGGACCCAGGAGATAGAGGCGGGATCCAGAGTTCAGGGTCATCCGCTGCTGCCAGCGAGTTTGAGGTCAGCCTGGGCTCCCTGGGGGAGAACGGCCTGCAATCCCCACAGGTGCTCAGCAGTGCTAGCAAAGAGGCGAGGACTGGGCACAGGGGCATGAAAGGGAAGTCCAGAGCAGTGAGCAGTGGCCACCAGCTTAAAGAATGGAGGCCGAGTGTCAGTGGAGGCTGTGAGCATCAGGACTCCTCTAGTTTTATGTGAACAAGAATAAAATGTTATCTTGACATTAAAATTAATTTTAAAATTCAAAGAATAAATGGTGTCATTGGCTTACTTCCTGGCTTGCACTAAGCTTTTCAGTTAGAGCTTTCAAGTTCTGAGAATTGAGAAGATATTTTCTGAAACCAAACAAAACTCAAAAAAAAAAGGAATCTGCTCCGCTCCCACCCGGTGCTTCGGGGAGAAGGGAGTTGGATGCTACCCACTCTCCCACCTGAGAAGCCCCAGCTGCCCCTCCCCCACTCCACAGACTGGCCCAAGTATCCTGCTGCGACTGGGTGGCACCCAGTGGCCGTGGCTGGCTGGGGCAGTGGTGGTTAAGTATGCTTTTCTCTTTCCTGGCACCGGGATCATTTTCTTGGAGAGTCTCTGTGGACGCTGGCAAATACTTTTGGCCTCCTTCCAACAGATTGGGTTTATACCAGCCTAAATGAGGCAGGCATTTAATCAGTCACCCAGGGAACAGGCTGGAGGCCCTCTGGTATCTTCTTTCTAATTAATTTTTAACATTTGTTTTCAGTATAAAATTTGGGCCTTTATCCTCTTTGAAATAAAAACATAGCATGCATGTTAGACTGCATTGGCAGTGAACTTCACATACTACCCTTTTATTCCTTTCCAACTATTAACTCCTATTAAACAGACAGGGATAATCAGATCCCCCTGTGCTCCCCCGGCTGCCTGGCGTGTGTGTGTCTCATCCTCCCTAATTGCTGTTGGTGGCCGAGCTCTTTCCTATCATTAGTGTGGCCATCAGAGGCCACTTGGCAGGGACCAGGCCACCTCCCAAGCTGTTCCCTGGGCCCAGCATTGCCTTCTAGACCCTGCACTTTTCCCTGGCCCAACCACTGGGAGGTTCTGACTTACGGAGGCGAGTGTTAGTGGGACACAAAGGACATGGCTAGAGCTTTAACCCTAGAATTTAAACATTAACTGCTGGAGGTGTTTTTTCTTTTGGTCTGTTTGGTTGACCAGCTGTTGGCTTCTGAGAATCTCAGCCTAGATAGATCAAAGAGACCATAAACACAGCAGCGTTTCTCAAGACTGGTTGTGTGCAGAAAGCTTCCAGGATGCTGATGAGGACATCCCAGCCTGTGGAGTACAGAAGTGCCTGGAATCCCAGCCCTTCAGGAAACAGGGGCAGCAGGGCGAGAGGTCAGCCGGGAATGTGTTGCAGTTCAAGGCCAGCTTGCTGAGATCTTGTCTAGAAAAACAAAGGAAAAGGGCCAAGGAGGCTAGAGGAGATAAAGCATCTGCACTAAGATCTGAGTACCAGCCCTGGAACCTCCGTAAAAGAATTTTAAAAAATTCTAAAGCCAGGTCTGCTAGTGCACACTTGCAATTCCAGCACTGGGAAGCAAGATGGAGGCTGGTTCCTGAGACTCCCTGGCCAGCTAGCCACCTTACGTGGCAAGTTCCATGCCAGGCGACTCAAAAACCAAGATGAACAGTTTTTTTTTTTTTTTAAGGTTGACCTCTGCATGAGTGTCCTCTCTCTCTCCTCTTTTTGTCTCTCTCTCACACTCTTTCTTTCTCACACTCACAGACACACATAGAGACACATACACTCTCACACAAGGAGACATACACTGTCACACACAAAGACACACATAAGCATACAGACAGTCTTAATCACACAGAGAGATACATAATCACACATACTCTCACTTTTACACAGAGAGACACACACACTCACTCACAGACTCATACACACACACACACACACACACACACACACATACACACACACTGCCACAAAGAAAAGTGTAGGGATGTAGCTCAGTGGCAGAGAAGTTGCTGGGCACAAGCAAGGGCCCGCCTCCAGTCCCAGGCCCTCACACACCCTGTCAGACTCTTTGGGACAAAAGTGAAGCCTTTTTAAAAAATTCCTTCTTTTTCCTTTCTTTCTTTTCAAGCCGCTGAGTGAAGGGTATGTGTCATTTCACCTGGAAAAAGTTTCAGCTCAAACACATCTTCAGGCCTCCTGCCCCAGGCACCCTGCCTCAAAGCCTTTGTACACGTGAAAGCAGGTGTCCACAGCCCCCAGGGCCTCACATGGCACGCGTGTGTTTGTGCTTCTAAGCCAAATGACTACCCTTGGGCATCGCTGGCTTCTACCACAATGCCTCCCAAGGGTTCCCAGGCATTAAAGAATGGTTAGTGGCACTGTTGGGGTGGCAGAATCGTGAAGGGATGGGGTCCAGTGGGAGAACCCCACGGGAGTCTTGGGTCCCCAGTTCTCTCTCTTCCTTGCTGTGATGCAGTTTGGTGCTCCCACACCCTTACCTTAATGCAGAACCACAGGCTCAAAACAACCAGACCCAACCAAATGTGGACTTAAAACCTCTAAACCCATGAGCCAGAATAAACCGTTCCCTTGAATACAGTAACAGAAAGCTAATATAAGTGTGTCCGTGTGTCAGCACAGGGCTGGGCTCTTCTTAGTGCTATGTAAGCCACTTCAGCAGTCTTTAAGCTTTTATGCCAAGGAACGAAAGGCTCGGAAAATTAGATTTTCATGGAGAAGTCCTCAGGCAGGCTGTGGGGAGCAAGTAAGCTGGTAGGGAGTCATTTCATGTGAGGCCACGGCACTTCCTTGTCTTTCCCTCCCAGAAGATTGTTAACTTAGGAGCGTGGGAGAGATCCTGCAGGGCAGGAGTGGGCTGCAGGCCTCCAGATGACGGATGAAGTGCTAAGGGGACACTGGGAGACCTGAGGAGAGGCACAGGGTGTGATAAAGCGTTAATGATGGCAAGCTCATTACTAGCAGGTGTCCCTCTGCCCAGCCAATGGGCGGGAGTCTCATTTCTCTTTGCACAGCGTGTGGAAATATCAGCAAAGGCTAGAATGAAGACAAGGGGAAATAGAAGGGATTAGAGTCCTTAATGGCCCCTCACTCAAGTTGTCTGCCCTCTGGGATAGAGCTGCCGGGAGCAAAACCCCGACTTGGTACCCTGAAAGGGGCTGGTGCCCGCTGCCCCTGTGCTGGTGCCCCTGTGCTGGCTCCCGCTGCCCCTGTGCTGGTGCCCGCTGCCCCTGTGCTGACGCCCGCTGCCCCTGTGCTGGCTCCCGCTGCCCCTGTGCTGGTGCCCGCTGCCCCTGTGCTGACGCCCGCTGCCCCTGTGCTGACGCCCGCTGCCCCTGTGCTGGCGCCCGCTGCCCCTGTGCTGATACCGCTGGTTGAGTTGAGATCCACCTCAGAACTCTGGCTCCTGCCACAGCTCAGCTTCTCTGGGCTGATGCTGTTGGGTCCCAGAGCCTCGGGCTGTCCCAGCCTGCGTGTCTCTGCTCCCTACTCCACAAGTCTGGCTTTTCTTCCGTGGACCAACAGCTGGCCTTGTGAGCCCTGCTTACAGCAGCAAGCCAGGAACAAGCTGGGCCCCCTGAGTTTTCTTAAGATACGGACTCCTGGGGCAGCCACCCGCCCGCCTCATTCTATTGGCCAGAGCAAGTTGCCTAGGCAACCTGAGAGGTTGACAAGGACGCCTCCACCCTGTGAGTGGGAGGTAAGTTCTCAAGACAGGAAGGGGATAAGAATGGGAGCGTCCAATGCCCCTGCTCCAGCTCCTCATCCCTGGAGCCTTCTTCCTCTGCCTTCCCTGAGGGCAGAGGCAGTTGCAGAGGTCCTCCTCTGTGAACTGTCCTCACAGCTGTGCTTTTCCACATGGCTCAGAATTCACCTGCAAGGTGCCCACACTTGCAGGGGAAATCCGTCCCACATCAAATGTTCCAAACACAGTCGGAAAAGCATCTTCCAGAAGTAGCTCTTTGAAACAACTCAGTTTTGATCCCTTTTTCATATTCGGTACATTCTGAAATATCTAGATTGCCTTTCCCATAGCGAAGGTGGCTCTTTGTCTTCACCTTTAGTGATGTTGGTCCTTCTCAAAGAGAACGGGAGGGTGAGGGGCCTCAGCCACCCTCGTTCCCTCGGTCCTCAGCTCAGGCTCAGGGCCCTTCACTCACCTGCTGTGACTGACAGAGGCATGTGGGCAATACCTCAGGCTAAAGCAGTTGAAGAGGGTCCTCTAGCCTGGTGGGCCCTGAACCTGTTTGGGCAGTAAGATGAGCTGAGCTGAATGCAGATCCAGGGTTCTGGGCCTGGGCTTGGACCAGGTGGCTCTTTATCCAGAGCACATGTTACTGAGCTGTTAATTAAGGGCCAGGACAGAAGCTGTGGTAATCAGTACAGGGTTTTGCTTACTGCAGTCCTGTGATCCAGGCTCAGGGGTGGAGCTAACGGGTGAGCTTATTTGGAAACTGCCAAGTCCCTTGAGCTGCTGGACCATGCCCTCAAGTTCGGACAATAAACTTGCATAAGCTAATTCCTGCTCTCCTTCCCAACGTGATGGGGACGAGATCTGTCCCCACGGCCTCGTGTGTTTAAATGCTTGTTCCCCGGCCAGTGGCACTGCTTGGGAAGGTTGTGAAACCTTAGGAGACGGAGCCTAGCTGGAGGAAGGAGAAGTCAGGGAGGTGGGCCATGAGATTGTTGCTGGGTACAACTTCCTGTCTGTCAAGATGGGAGCAAGCACCATCGCTTCCACAGCCACAGCTGTTTCTGACATCACACCTCCCTTGTCACGATGAACTCTGCCCCTTCAACCTCGAGCCAAAAGAAATCACTCTTCCTTTAGGCTGCTCCAGCAGAGCATTTTTTCACAGAAATAAGACAAGTAACTAGCATTCTGGGTCAGTGAGACTTGGCGGTGTTGTGGTGCTATGCAAATGTCATGTTAAAAGGAGAGGTTCTCATCCCAGCAGAGTGTGGGTCCCAGGAGTCCCAGCGATGAGTCCTGTCACCCACTTTCTGCAGTCCTGAGAGGCCCCTGTTATAAGAGTCCCAGATTTTTTGCTGCTGTTCATGCAGCTAAATCAGTTCCTCTTCGGGGGCTGAGTTTGGTGCAGCACTTACCAGGCCTCAAAATGGAGCAGCTTATAGTGACAACCCACCCAAGGCTGACCATGAGGGCAGGGGACAACCTCGCCCATCGTCTGTGTCCACTGTAACGGTGTGTGGAGGCAGTGTGTGGACAGGGTTTCAGGCCCTGCTTCTGACTGCCCTGGTTCTTACCTTGGCCTTTCTGCTTCGCCTTCAGCTTATAAAACCAGATGGTTCAGTTAGGTCATCTGGAATCTTGGGGCTCCAAGCAAGGTCCCTGGAGCTTGTTAGAGTCTGGGGCTCCCCCAGGTGTGCCACACTGAACACACAGGTGTGTGAGCATACTGGGTTATGAGAGGCATTGTTCTGCAAGGTGTCTTCCAGGAACCTTTGAGTCTTTGCTTTCATGGCCACTGTGCCCCACTCTTCATTTCCTGTACTTCTGTCCCGCCTTTCAGGTACTGAAAACTAACCAGGACAGATGGGTTTACGGGCCTCCTCCTGAGGGACCGAGGAGAAATTGGGGCCATACTGGGCAGGAGATCACAGCAGGGCAGCCGGAGTGAGGGATGCCTGATAACTGCAGTCTTTGCTCAGTCCTCCTCCTGCCATTGGAACGGAGGGCTTGCCTGGATGGCAGCAGGAGGAGCTGGCTCTTAAAAATGGCCATGACCTCCAAGATAAGCTGTCATGAGCTGCCTTGTACCTCAGTGCAAAAGTAGTGTGACTGTTTCACAGCCAAGTATCATACGAGGGTCAAGACACAGTACTTTGGTGTTGTTGGAAAAGAAAGATCTATACAGCACAACCTATATTCAAGTATAAACTGCAGTGTCTAATCAGCTGTAATGAGGCCAGATTCATAGAGAAAGCCAGGGCCATTGGAACTGGGCAGTAGGAGGACCGTGGAAGCCAGAGCGCCCTTCAGTGTGCCTTCTCTGGTCCCCAGGGATGATGAGACTCAAAAAGGCTGTCACTAATCTCTATCTGTAAATGACACAGAGGGTTGGGGTAGGGGACAACTGTGCTCCTCTGTGGTTTGCCATCTGCCCCGCTAGATCCTGGGTGCTGAGAAGCTTGGAGAAGTGCTCAGGAGGAGTAGCCACACCTCTGGGGAGTTCATGTGTCTGGGGCTTTCTTTCAGGCTGCTAAAGAGTTAACTGCGTGTCTTTTGAGGTTGTTCAAGCTAGCCAGAACTAGGACGTGATTAATTGTTAAGTGATAAGTGGGACAGAAAGTAAGAGAACATAGGAAATGAGAGAGAAGCAGAGCCCTTCGGGGTTTTCCCAGAAAGCCTAGACTCTAAGGAGATGAGGAGAAGAGGAACAGATGATCCTCTGGACAGAGAGGGCTGCTGGCTGTGCCCCAGCTAGGGAGATGGTGGCTCACCTAGACATAGAATCCTGGGGACTCGTGGCAGGCTTCAAGCTGAGCTGACATGTTCCAGGGTCTCTGTCATGGGGACACAGTGCCATGGAAGTGGGGATGCCGTCAGGAAGGCCTTTTAGGTGATTGGGACTTTGAGGTGGGACATAGAGGCCTGTGTGCCCCACCTTCTACAAAGACTCCAAAGGCTTGAGTAAGACCAAGGTGGCTGAGGCCTCTCCTGTCTAACTCCTGTGGCGCTGTCAAGGGTAGGATGGGGAGTGTGGCAGGAAGAACCCTGTAGTAAGCGGGAACCCTGTGGCCGAGGCATCAGCAACAGGAGGGCCTACCTAGGCCATTCTGCATGCATCATGTGTGAGACCGTGAGGGGATCTTCAGGAATGTGTGCTGGCAGCTTAGTGTGTGCCTGGCCAGGGAGGCAACAGGTGACACACTGGGTTGCATTAAAAAGAGTTTGATTATTAGCCACAGAGAGGCCGTGTTGAGGAACCACAGAGCTGCAGGCAGATGGGAGTGGATGGGGCCATCTCAAAATGGAGCCTGAATCCTAGCTTCCCTGTGCTTGCTGCCAGAAGTGGGGAACCCACTGATAAAGTCCCTTCCTGTCAGGAAGAGGGGGCTAGAAAGAACCCACAATGCCCAAATGCCACCAACCTCCTTGTCCCCTTTCTCTGAAAATCCGATCCAGCTGGTTCTGTAGACTGAGTTACATACGAAGGGAAGCAGCCCAGCGCTCCGGCCTCCAGCCTCTCAGAGCCCACACTCAGATGGGCTTCCTGCTGCTCTGTGGGTGCCCATGGGAACCTCAGCAGGGCTAGGATAGGTACCTCACACCTCCCAGGGAGATGATCGTGGCCTCCGGAACCACTGTGAGAAACGAGACCCTGTGAGACTTTTTCCCCCCGCTGATGATTAGAATTTAAGGAAAAAACAATCAAACATGAGGTGAGGTGATCGGAGGATGGGGAGTAGATGGAGCATCTACCGAGAAAGCAGCCCCCCCCAGCCTCTGCCACCCCTCAGAACAAACGGTCCTGCCACCCCTCAGAACAAATGGCCTCTGCCGCCTCTCAGAACAAACAGCCCTGCAGTTCCGGGAGCGAGGTTCGGCTGCACACTGGGCCACTTGGAAGCAGGATGCGGACAGCAGGCTCTCAACTCTCATAAATTACCTGTGAATAGCAAGGGCATCTTGAATAGCCTGGCCTGTGGGTTGCTGATTTCCTTCTTGAAATGGCGCTCTAGTCACAGCCAGACATTGGCTCGGCACCTCCCTCTCCCACTGCTTGGGGGTGATCGGAGCCTGAGAATGGAGGCAGGTACTTCACAGTCCCCCTTAAGCGCCTCTTTAATACCACTGTGAGGCAGGTGGCCGTGCAGCAGGCCTGAGCCCATTGCCTCTTAGCCCAACAGGCTGTTGTTGTTTCTCCGGTTAAAAGGAGAGGTGTTGGGGGTGGCGATTCCTCAGACCCAGCTGGTCGTCTCCTTCCGGAGGGTTACCTGTGTGCATTAAACCTGAAGTTTGCCGTTCACTGGTTTTCTCTGACTGGCTGTGAGCTAGGCATGTGGCTGACGTGAGAACAGGCGTCTTCAGAGCTCAGGGCTACGAGGAAGAAAACCTGCCTGTGTCCTCCCACCCCACTCTGTGCGGCAGATGAAAACAACGGACAGCACCCGCTAACGTGCAGCGTCCTCTGTGCCGTCGCCTCTCGGATTAACTTTGGTTTTGCCTGAATTCGGTTCTGTTTTGTAGACAGGGTCTCGCTCTGTAGCCCACCGCAGTCTTGAGCTCATGGCGGTCACCTCAGCTCCTCACTGCTGCACTCTCTAAATCCTGAGTGGCGCCTCCTGTCCCCTCTCGGCCTGGCCACTCCTGGACTCGGCTTCATTTTCTTCTCTTTCCTGTTTACCAAACTCACCAAGAACAAGGTCGCCTATATCACCTCTGACTTGTGCTAGGGCTTGGGGGCTCAGCTTACTCCATGAGGGCCCCCTTTTTCCTCCTCCCTGTGTGGTAGAGGCTGGTGCAGTACCCCGAGCCCTGCTGAGTCCTGGCGTTTGCCATTGTCATACACTGCGGGCCCTCTGCTGGGTTGGATGCCCTGAGGTTAGGGTATGATCAATCCCCATGTCACTCAGATGTCTGGGGGGCACTCCTGAACCCTCAGCAAAGAATGGGTTTCGGGCCCTCAGACACCAGCGCCCAAGGCCTAGCCACCAGCTGCTCGCACTTGAGCAAGGCAGCAGATCCACAGCTGTGGTCATTTGAGAAGCTCAGGTGAAAAACAACCTCTGAAAGTGTTGCCATCCAACAGTGGGAAGGGTTTGATGTGCCTTTCCGGTGTGTCTTGTGAGTGTTTGCATCCAAATGAGGGGCAGCCGGTCAGCCGGGCACACTGATAAACCGTGGACTTTCTCAGGGCACGAGGATGCAATGTGGGGTTAGCATTTCCTCCTGGGAGCTTGGTAGCCTCGGCCTCAGGTCCTTGTCTGGGTGCCAGAATGCACAGAGCACATCTTTTTATGTCTGGTGGAGGTGAATGTCTAGCCACGGAAGTGTCTGGCCTCCAAGTCAGAGAGAGATCTGTGAAGGCTGGAGTATTTCTGTTAGTGAGAGGGTACAAGGCGGGGCCCGGCCACACTTCAAGAGCGTGCTCCCTGCACAGCTTGAGCCCTACCTGGGGCTCGGTGAAGAGGCCGGAAGGAAGAGCTGAGACGCAGGGACCTGTGATGGCAGGGGCGGTGATGGCAAGGCGCGTGTCACATGGTGGCCTTATGACAGGCTGGAGGAAGCTGGGCGGAAGGACAGCTGAGAGCAGGGACACTGGAGGAGGTGGCATCTGGGAAGAACCAGGACAGGCAAGGAGTCTCTGTCAGAGCCCTGAATGGGTGCTGTGCTGCAGGGCCTCTGCTTGGACGAATGGAGCCTGTGGATGCCCATGTGCCAGGAAGCCTCCAAGAGAAGCAGGCGTCTGGTCTCTCAAGCCAGGGCCACCTCTGGAGCCCCACAGCTCCCTCCCAGCACTCACAGGGGCTTTGCTGAAGTTTATTAACGACCGTCTTCACGGTAACATTTCCACAGACGCGCATGTACACTGGAGCACTTTTTGTCCCGTTCTTTTACAGCATTCTCGTTGAATTCTTCCCTCCCCTCTGTGCCCTCAGTAGCACGTTTTTAAGTGGAGAAACTGAGACCAAAAAAAGGCCCAGGACTGTCTCCAAGCCACATAGATGAAGACAGAGTGAAGTCGTACTCGGAACTGTGTCCTCAGCCCTATGCCACTCCCACACCTGGTCCTGTGGGGTTGTCTCCCACCCCGGAGAGCCACACACCCTGCAGAATCCTTGGGGCGTGAACACCGGTGCGGCCTGTCCCTCTTCCAGCCACAACCTCTGTGTCACCCCCGCCTCGGCACTCAAGCCTGTGAGGTGCCCTCGGGAGCTCTAGCAGCCACTTTCTGGGTGACCTGAGTGGCACCTCCCAGAATGGTGCCACAAACGTGCCACCTCCAGCCCAGGCACATACCCAGAAACCTGTAGTCGTGCATGAGGGATCCCAGTCGCTTCCACGTCCCCAGGGCGGCTGGAGACTGGAGATAGCAAATTAAAACAATTGAAATCACATCACTTATGTCCCTCTGAAGTGAGTCAGATGTGTAAATCCTCAAAGCTGCCATTCAGATCCCAGCTAATAGGTTTGAACCGCAGTCTGTGGGCCCTAGAAAGCAGCTGTGAAGAGCCGAGCAATAAATTGGATTGTGAAAGTGCAGGGTAGACACATGATTGCAGCGTTTTTACAATTACCTGGCTCCCCTCTGTCTGCGGAGGGAGAAGTGCTCTCTCTTTCTCATTCACTCTCTCTGTGTACGAAGTAAAAAGTGTGACCCGGTTAAGTCTGCGTGGCCATTATATCATCACGGCTGAGCTTGTACTGATGGTTTGATACCTCGGGGCACGCAGCCTAGCATTTTACTCTCTCCATCCACACGTTCTCCCGGCCTTCCTGATTCTAACTCAACTCAGTAAAGGCGAGTTTCAAAACCCAGGACCCAACCCTGGTAACAGAGTCCAGAACCCTCTCTCTCTCAAGAATGCAAGAGTTGTTTTCTGTTTCACTTCATAAGAAAGAAATTAGGTCAGTTTTCAGCTTCCAAATTCTATTTCCTTACCATATGCAAGGAACTCCAACAGTCTCTAGACACCCAAAAATGCAAGCCTTGGCTCCCTTGACCAGAGCATCCCTGCTCTTGTACTGGGACCTAGTGGTCCATCACCTTGCATTCCAGTGGCCGCTCTGTCATTGTCCCTGGCTGCTCACTTCCCATGTCATTAAGAGTTCATAAGTGAACTGTGCTCCACTGTACCCGAGACAAGCCACTTTCTATTTTTGCCTTTCTACTTAAATTTTCAAAGAATCTAAAATAGCACTTGCCAATTTTTAACTGCCTCCTCTTCTGAAATATTTAATTATTCCTTGGGCGACTTAACGTTTTGTCATCCCAGGATTAGCTGCCATTTTCGAAGGCAGTCTATTAGCTCAGAAAGGCAGGCCTTTGACCAAGTGATAAAGGGCAGCAGGCCCCGCAGGCAAGGGGAAACATGGAGGCCGCCTGCCCATCAGCCAAGCTGTATGCGTTTGTTAAATGCATACTGGTTTTTAAAAAGCAGAATTCCCTAGCACAGACCAATTTTCTGGGGATTAATGCTAGGTGGGTAATTAGCAGGGAGGCTGATAACAGCAACACTTACTTGGCTCAGGGTACGTCCACTGTGGCTGGTACGCAGGGCGTGTGGGTCTGAAGCTGGTGGGCCCGAGAATGGAGCTCAGTGCCCAAGTCCCCAGCCCTGACGGTGACCCGACCAAAGCCGGCCAAGTGCTTTGCCTATGACGGACTTCCCCTGAGAGAGGTGGGTCTCACAGCGGACGCTCAGCTGCTGCTTAACAGTTACATAAGCATGGCCTTTCCCGTATCTGCCCACTCAGCTTAGGGCAAGCTTCGAGGAGGGGCTTCTTTTCTTTCCCTTTTTCCTCCTGCTTTGACTCATTTAGCCCAGGCTGGCCTTCCTGTCACCATGTAGTACAGGCTGCCCTTGAACCCCTGATCCTCCTGTCCCCACCTCCAAGATGCTAGGATTATAGGATTATCCAAAGGGCGCTGGGTTAATCTACCTAAGCATGGTCAGTGGGTACACTGCTGACTGGGCACACCTGTTGGCCCAGGCAATCCTCCTGCCTCAGCCTCCCCAGTGGCTGGGACCACAGTCACCACCACACCTGGCTACAGAAAGCTTCTGAAAGAGAGGGTTACCCCTCACCCAGAGTCTAGAGTTTCAGAGTCCAATGCAGCAGTGAGGTTGGCATACCCTGAGCCCTAAAAAACTGCAGGCTAGGAGCCTTTTCCACGGCCCTCTCCATCCTGTGCTGGCCTTCAGTTACTGCAAACCAGGGGGGATGGCAGAGAGTGGAGAGCACAGGGCCCAGGGATCACCATCTTTCCAGGAAGCACCAGCCGTGAAGCATCTTGGGAAGCCGGAAACCTTTGCTCTCTCCATCACCTAATGGATGGTGAGGAAAAGTAGGAACCAGGGCCTGGTGTTCTTTGCCTCATGCAGGGCCCAGACTCAGGGGAAAAGTGCTAAAAGTGGTTTCTTTTAAAAATTTCGGACACTCTTTCATTTTAAACCAGTGGAAAGGGAAAGCTGTTTATCTCTGCACATTGGAGTTCGCTTGACAAGCCACATCTTCCCAGACTAGCCTGGTGGGACAGCTCCTCTCCTCTCCTCTCCTCTCCTCCCCTCCCCTCCCCTCCCCTCCCCTCCCCTCTCCTCTCCTCCTTTCCTCTCTCTCCTCCCCTCCCCCTTCCCACTTTCCACAGGCCCATCAGGCTCCAGCTCTGCTTGCCTCTCCTTCAGCAGAGCTGGACTCCTTCCTTCCCCACACCAGCTGTTACACGGGTGATGGGGACTGAACTAGGACCTCTCACACTTTGCTAGCAGACACTGTACTGGCTGAGCTTTCTCCACAGGCCACTCGAAATCTCTTGAAAAACAATGTGCATTGTGGTTAAGGAAGAAATCATCTCTTCCTCCTTCAGCTGCTGTGGGTGAGCTGTGACACACTGGTCCAAGAAGCAGAGAGCTTTCAGATCAAGAGATCAGTTTGCTGAATTGAGCATAAAACAAAGACACAACGAAAGAAATACAGCCTGAGGAAGGCGGTAAAGGCCCACGCACAAAGGCGTGTCTGGAATGCTGACCCTGCGGCAGAAGAAGCGAGGCTGGGGTCCAAACAAGAGCAATACCGGCTGAGTTAACTACGCAAGACAGAAAACCTTGGCCCTTGATTAAGACCTCAAATAAAAGGCAGAAATGACCAACACCTTCAGGCCTCAGATGCTTTTACCCTCCTGCCTTCTCCCACGGGTCTTTAGCGTCAGAGAAGACAGCCAGCAGCCAGGACAGCAACCCTGATTGTGAACACTGCAGTGAACACTGACTGAGGAACTTAGCTTTCTAACACACAGGTAGGGGCTAGAAGTCTGACCCATCACCAACTGTGTTCTCATAACGGGGGCTGAAGACGCCTCCCTCAGGGCTTCCGAGTCAGTGCATCCTTGTCTCTCACCCACGCAGCCTTCCTGCTGCACCCCAGTCCCCCTGCTGAGCAGGCTCTCCTGGTCTCTGTTTCCCACATTGTCCCCGGTGCCGTTTGTTGGACTGTGTTTGTGTCATGTGGCCTTCGTCAGTGTTCTCTCCCTCTGAGGATGGCCCAGCAGCTTCTGCCCATTTTCTCCCCCAGAAGGCCCTTACCACTCGGGCAGTAGGGCGAGCTTACTCTGTTGGGACGTGCTCTGTAGACCTCCCAGCGATGGCAGCAAAGACTTCCGAGGCCCACTGGAGCTGCTTTGCTGTGCTTAACGGATTTTTCTAAATGTATGTTAGGGGCTGGAGAGATGGCTCAGCAGTCAAGAGCACTTACTGCTTTTGTAGACCGTAGTTCAATTCCCAAGACCCACATTGGGCACAACCTACCACCTATAACTCCAGTTCCTGGGGACCGAGCGCCTCTGCCCTCCATAGGTACACACACACACACACACACACACACACACACACACACACACTCCTTCAAGACAGCGCTTCACCAGGTAATGCAGACTAGCCTCAGACTTGTGACCCTCCTGTGTGCTAGAATTTCATACATGTACCACTATACACACCTACATACATGCATGTACGTATGCCCACTCAGCTCCCGCCTCACAGGCAGTAAGAAGCGCGGTCTGATCGAAGGCCGGAGGGCCTCACTGGGCTCTGACTCACTCCTGCTGGGAAATGCTAAGTTCATAATTAATCTTGAGACCGCTTCAGCTCTGCCTACCTCCCAGCACTGCCACATGCTTCCAAAGGGCCCGTAGGTACAGGAGCCCGGAAGAGCACAGTGAGGTAAGCTCTGATGTGAACTTGAATGAAGTCCTCAATGTGTCTTTGCACACAGACAGACACAGGCCGTCCTAAGATGGGCACATCTGAGACAAGATCCAGCAGGAGCACAGAGGTTAAGGAGGGAAATGCTAACAAAATCGTAGCACCGTTTCCCAGGAGCAAAACGCAACAGAAAACAACTGACAGGCTGAAACCACACTGTGGTCCACGATGCTTTAGAAATGTGTTCGCCATGTTTCAGAACACTCAGGGAGGGGTGTGAGCAAGAAGAGCAGCTCAGTGTTAGTGAGGTAGACCCTTCTGGTATCGCAGAAGAGCTGTTGCCACTTTTAGCTACCTGGCAGTCCCTGGCAGCCCCTGGCTTTCCACGTTAGTTGTGAAGTGTGCTCACTCACCCCCAGCTCCAGGCCTCCCACACTGCCTACCAGTCCTCACCCTGTGTCTGAATACAGGCATTTGTCATTTCTGTTGGGATCAGTAAGCAGGCACCTCTACGGCCAGCCCCAAGGGACCTGACAAACCGGTTATCAGGCATTTGTGAAGACACCCAGACCACCTGCTGACAACCTGGAACTACCTGCGCATGCCCTGGGTCACCCTATAAGAGAACTGGAGCCCCCCTCCCCTCTCTTGCCTCCTTTCTCTCACTCTCTTGCTCTCTCTCTTTCTCTTTCTCTCTGCGACCCCCTTCCCCTAATAAACCTCCCACATGGAACCGATCTCGTGGTGTGATTTGTGAGCCCGCCGTGTAGCTTCACAGGCAGGTGTTTCCCGACATTGGTCGTTTCCTAACAGTTCCCATAAAATCACACAGCTTGTGCGGTCACCTGCATCTTCCTCTGTTGACACACGCTCTCTAATATTCACACAACCAAACGGCCTAGGGAGGCCTTTCCCAGCACACCCTCTTTGTTAAATGACACTTGAGGACTTTGAAAATAACTGTCCTCTCTTCCTTCCCAAATTTATGTCACGGTTTGTTCTCTGGTGGAGGCCACAGGTAGAATGGGAGCCAGGAGGACGCGCACCTGTCTGCCTCCCTTTTCAGTTCTCAGGATGTAGTGGGCTGTTTCACCCGTGCTGGTTGGGTTGGAAGTGCCCTGTGGTTCGAGGTCTTCGCTGAGTCAGGGTGACCTTGGTTCTGCTTTCTTCTGTTGCTGAGCGGTGGTAGGGTTTCCAGCGCTGGCCACCGTAGCTCCTAGGACGTCCATGTGCCCTAGCTCTGACAGTGCTGCTCCGGTAAAACAGTCTTGACTTGGGTCAGGAAACCCTACTGGGTTTGTTTGTTTGTTTGTTTGTTTGTTTGTTTGTTTGTTGCTTATGTGTGCTTATGTTCCTTGCTGTTGCCAAACGGCTGGCCGCTTCTGGATGGCCCATCTCCTTCCCTATAAATGCTATAAAATTAATGGCATTTGTTTTTCTTCCTCTCATGCCCCACCTGGCTTTTGTAGGTTATTTTGAGTCAGTGTATGGTCTGTGTTTCGCTGTTTCCTGGCTGCTTGGGGAATCCAGGTTCCTTGTGCTTCATGCAGCAAATGGAAAAGCTGTTCATGACTTCGTGTCTCTTCAGGACAACACAGAAGCAAGCATGTGCTTTAGAGATTGTCAAAGGAAAAAGGAAGTCCTCAGTCCTAAGCTAGCTGCCTGTGGGACTCTCTGCCTGAGCGCTGCCTCCCAGTTGTCTGCTGGTTCGTTTTAGTAATGTATATGTTCTTCTAATATTACTTGCGTTTCCCACCTACTTTGCAAGTGCATTAGTACTTGCACCTATTTGCAGGTTGTGATTTTGAAATCAAATCGATGGCTGTAACACCCTGGTTATTGCTGATTTTACATTGTTTAACCGTTTTAAGTTTTCGTTTTCCGCTGGGTGTGTGTGTGTGTGTGTGTGTGTGTGTGTGTGTGTGTGTTTGGTTTGTTGGTTTAGATTTGTCTTTTTATTAATTGTGACATCTTTATGGTCTAATGATCAAACCAACTTGTTTCTCTTTCATCATCTTTTTCTTTATTGAATCCCTTCAACTTTTTAAATTTTTTTCTTGAGATAACAGTGATTTCCAGTCTTCTCTGCTTGCTGGGTGCATTTCAAGCTGGAGTCCCTTTGATGCCTCCTGCAGCCCTTCCTTAGCTGAGTGCCATTCATCCTGGTACTGTCTCTAATTTTTCCTTTGATTTTCTTCCATAAATTACTCTTGAGTTAGAGCTCCAGGAGGCTTAGAATATTTCTCTTTTCAAGTAAGTTTTACTGAGATATTACTTGTGACCTAACAGTGATTTTCTGTAGAAATTTAACCACCAGTGCTTTGTGCTATTTGAGAACAGAGTTTGAATGTGAAAAGCATCCTGTCCAGTGTCTGTGTGTCAAACCAGCTCTTCCTCCGTGTGAGCCATTGATCAGTTCCTCAGAGAGAAGCCTGGAGTGCCCTCCTCTGGTCCCGGGTGTTCCCAGTGCCCCACTGGTTTGTTAATCCAGCCCACACAGTGTGGTTCTTCAGCCCACATGACAGTGCCCCCCCCCCATTCTGTTTTGGTCTCATTATAACAATGCTTGATCACCTTTCTTTTTTCTTTCCTTCTTTCCTTCTTTCCTTCTTTCCTTCTTTCCTTCCTTCTTTCCTTCCTTCCTTCCTTCCTTCCTCCTTCCTTTCTCCTTCCTTTCTGCCTTCTTTCTTATTTCCAATTATTCTGCGCCGTAATAGTGTAAGTCCCTTTCAAGGTGTCACATAGGTGGTTATATATTTCCCATCTAGAAGTTGTACTTTCAATAGGAAAATCTTAAGTCCTTTATATTATACCTGTTGGAATATTTGGGATTGTAACTGTCATTTATTTTCATTTCCCACTTAATATGATTCTAAGTGATCATCTCCTTGCCCACCTTTTCTGTTTCACTGTGTTCAGTGGGGCTTATTTGTTTGTTTGAATGGTGTGTGTTTGAATGGTGTGTGTGTGTTTGGTGGGGAGAGGTGATTTAGAATTTCTACTCTACTTTTGTTACTTTTAATCCTTGCCACTAATAGGGAAATAGAATCTTATTCAGAATTTGTCATTTTCCCTCCCCTCAAGACAAGACCCTGAACACATTTTTACATGTTTTTAATTTCCAAGGACTGTTTTTGCTCGGATTGCTCTTTTCTCAATGGCCTGTTTGTTTTTCCAGCATAGCGTATTACTGAAATTTTATTTCCTTTCTTCAGGAAGGAAGAAAATGTGCTTGTTCTGCCATCTTGAATGGAAAGTCTGAAAGATGGTTCGAACGCTGCACAGGATCTCTTAGAGTGAGGATAACAGACATCAAAGCATCTCCACCATACACATTTCCACAGAAACGTGGGTTCCCCACAAGTCAGACAGACCAGAAAGGGGGGCTGTGCGGGGCTCAGTGAAGAATGGGCAGAGGCTGGATGGGTGTAGTACTGGTCTCCACAGCCCTCATGCTTAGCTGCCACTGTGCACATGGAACTATTAGCAAATGAAATTAAACACTTCAGTTGCCTAGTAACCAACCCAGTCTAAGAAAGAAGCAAAAATAGAATACATAAATTTAGAACTTTTAGGCCACGTGCCAAACACAACATTCTTGCTTACATCCTTTTGATTATCTGCGTCTTGAATGGAAGAAAGTGTGTTCTAGTGTCCAGGAGTGAGTGTATGTGCTGGCTCCTCATCGGACGAACGTGCCTGGGCCACGGTCTGGCTTCCAGGACGGCTGCCACACTGGCCTCCAGAAACCCAAGCAGAAGATACTGCTGACCCTAGACATCATTTTAAAAGCCTAAGGGCAGCATGTGATTCCAGCCCTGTTACACTACGGGAAGAAAAGCAGAAATCATCTGTTTTACCTAATTTTGTATAAAATAAAAATGTCATTTCCTTCCCAAGCAGTTTTCTAGCGAGACACCAAAATGAGGAAACAGGTTAAGTTTTCATACGGCCCAGAAAGCAATGATCGGGGTGGTGTAATACTGGCACGTGCAGAAATACACGCTGAATAGATAGGCATTGCGGTAACGCTGGGTACCTCCTGTGTGACTCCCGCCTCCGCGGAGAGCATGTTCTATGGCTGACGAGTTTTAGAACAAGAAGAACAAGGGTGTGGGAAAGACGGCTCAGTGGTCAAGAGCACTGGCCGCTTTCCCAGAGGACCCAGGTACAGTTTTTAGCTCGTGATATCTTACAACCATCTGTAACTCGGGTTCCAGGGGACCCAACACCTCACAGACATACAGGCAAAACACCAATATACATAAAGTAAAAATCAGATACATCTCAGAAAACCCCTTTGGGAGTTCATATATCTTTTAGGATTTCAGCATATTTTACTGAGAACACAACAAACTGTGTATAGTTGGGAAAGTGTGAAAATGAGGTTGTGTTGTCTCTGCTCAGGGGCTTGTTGTATTGTGTTGGCTGAGTTGGTACAGTGTCAGGGTCTATCTTCTGATTCCCCTCCCCCTCCTGAAGTCATTTACAGACCTCCTTTTTCTCTTGACCCGGGCAGCAGCACAGACTGCCTGTGCTCAGCAGCTGCCGAGCCCCCAGCCCCCACCCCGCATGGACGCTGTTTGTGAGAACTGAGAATGTGCTCTGTTTGGATTCTTCTGTATCCTCAGGGTTAAATAGAAAGCACATTTTTCATATACATATATATATATATATATATAATTTATTTATTTTTAGTGTGTGTGTGTGTGTGTGCGCGTGTGGTGTGTGTGTACCGAGTGCCCGAAGAGAGCTTCAGAACCCCTGCGCCACCCTGCGGTGCGGGAACTGACCCTAACCCTCTGGAAGAGAAGAGGGTCTCTTCTGAGCTATTGTTAATCCTGCAGGTGCGAGGAAAAAGACCACCAACCCAAATCATCATGGCCAAATTAATTAATTAAAACAAGCCTTTTTATTCATGTACATGGTCTGCCTCTCTCTGAGGGGCTCAAGAGATCAGCCTAGGACAAGGAGAAGTTAAGAGTTTTTTACAGTTTAGGAGTAGGGAGTTTCAAAAGAGGGGATTTGGCAGGCAAATAGGCCTTAGAAGTAGACCCTATCAAGGTGGTCATAATAACCTTTTGAATCATTGTGTCATTTCCTGGCCCAGGCAGCACAGAACCATTTGTAGTTAAGGTTAAAGATAGGGCATAGCCCAATCCTTGAGAAACAGATTTAATCACAAGCAAGAGTGAACCTACTTTGTTTTCACTCTAAGATGTCTTTCAAGCCTCAGATGGAGGCGGCCGATTTGTCACCATCTCTCCAACCACAGAGGGCACATTTTAAATCGTGCTTTGCTGTGTTCCTTGGTGTAACCTCGGGTAGGTCACCCAGGTCAAGAAGGCAGCAAAGGGAGCCCCGTCACGCTGATGTGCGGCTAGGCGTGGCTCTTGGAGGACTCTGAGCGCAGGTTCTGTCTCGGCTCTCTCAAGCATTTCTATTCAGCCTGCAGGACACAGTCCCTAGGCAGTGTGCGGAGACTAGCGCAGAGAAGCAGTCAGTCGGCTGAGCCCGAAGCCAGTTTGGTTTTTGGTTTTTGGTTCACTCGTGTGTGGAGCTGTAGAGCTCAGAAAAGAAGCAGTCACTTCCATTTGTAAATGAATCCAACCATTTAAAAGTTCTTCTGCCTTTAAGTTTGGTTTTTATAAGAGTCTTATTCATTTACAGAAAGGTTGGCTGATCAGTTGAAGGGCTGAGAAATAAAGGTCACTATGAAAATTAGTTAAAAAAAAAAAACAGTTACAAGAGAAGTCATGTGTGCTGGGGTCCAGGTTGGTGGTAGGAACGGCACCTTACGGGTGAAGCACTGAGGAGGAGGATGGGCATTTACATTCAGGCCAGCAAAATAAACATCTACTCTGCCATCGCCTGGATTTTCAGTAGTAGATGAGGTTAGGAAAGGGCTCTGTGGACGCTGTGTGTGCATATCCACACATGTTTACACAAAAGTGGATTTGAAAGAAGTGTTAAGAGGAAAAACAAGCAACCAAAACCTTGCCCTTAGAACTGGAGGTCTTTGCATTTGAGTCTTGTAAGCTGTGAATTTGCATGGCTCGAGACCACCCTCCCCGCACTCCCAGGCTCGTGGATGCGGTAAGTTCTGGATCTTGTGAAGTAGATCCTTTGCTTAGCGTTCAACTTCATTCTTTTCTTCCCTATAGCTGCTTCCTCCTGCTGCTGTTCCCCTCACCCACCCGCCATGTTTCTGTGGTAAACTGCACTCTTAAAAGAACAGGCTGGAAACAGCACAGTCAAGAGAGGCCATGGTGCCATGCTCAACGTGCAGCAAGGATTTACAACAAAGGTGAGACCCTGCCTTTGACACAGAGTTGGTCCTTAGCCGCTCTGTCAGCGACCAGGGCGGCTCTTCGCCTCTCTTCTTTTGCACAAACACCGAGAGTAAAGGGGGCAGCTCTGAGGAGGAGCAATGGCGCACCTTCCCATTTTCACTCCTTCGTCACAGCAAGCTGACTGAGCATGCGCTGTGTGCCAGCTGCTGTGGTTGGCATCAGTGCTCCAGAGCTGAAAAGGCAGAGAAGTTTCCAGCACGATGGACTGAACGAACCATCAAACCACCATCTGAAACCAATCCTTCCTTCCTGAGATCGGTTTGTCAGAGCAATGAAAAGAAAATAACCAGTTATGTCTTTTTAAAATCACCTGCGTGGGCTTGGGTACCAATAGACGGGCAGCTGTACCCATCAGGGTTTAATTAAAACTAATCGTCTAAGTCACTGAAACTGATTGTTTTAGCACCAGCCAGGGACGGCTGAATTATTAATTGAGCCATTTTAAAACCAGTGTCTCCAAAGCACGTATGCTCTCACCACGGCTTGACCTGCAGTGCTCACCCAGCAGCGGGACAGCCACTCGCACCCCATGGCACCGGACAGAACATGGTCTCCAGCCAGCTTTCCAGGCCTCTCCAGGGCTGGGCTTCCCAACAGGCCCTCCCTCCCACACAAAGCCCAAGATTCCCTGTGCCCTTTCCCATCGCAAGAACTAGGAGTTCCCATGACGCATGGCTGGCCCACCTGCTCCAGCAGAGCACTAGCTGGAGGCCGATGCTTGCTGTTCTAGGCAGCTCCCTCACCTGCCTTTCTCTGTGTGCTCATCTCCTGATTCAAAATCCTGGAGCTGGCAAGGCTGCTTACCAGAGCTGCATAGAACAACTCCTGTGTCCGGTAAGGTGGGCCCCAGGTGAGGTGGGCCTGAGGTGAGGGGAGCCTGAGGTAGCAAGAGATCCTAGGAGAGAGTGCGGCCCACAGAAACTCACCAAGGTCAACTCACTAAGGCCAGAAGGCCAAACTTCCCAGCCTCGTGGCTTTGTGAAGCCTCAGTTTTGGAAATAGTGAGTTCAAGGAGTTGGCCCCTGAAGAGCATATGATTTCATCACAGTAAAACACAGGCATGGCCAGGAATTCATCAGCGGACACCCAGACTGTGTTGGCTTGTGACCTCACAAACTTCTAAGCCAAAGGAACACAGGAGGGAGAGAGGGAATGAAGCAACCTTCCTTTAAATTTTCTGGTAAATCCCGGGTGTCCCCATTTCCCGTAACTTCCATAGCTCCTCTCCGCCATGAGCCACCACTTCTGACTCTCTCTTCCAAACCTGGCCAGAAAATAAGGCTTCTTCACAGAGTGCCTCTCCCCTAAGGATGAGTCCTGGTACAGAGAGGGGCAGACAGAAGGGGGTGGGGGAAGCTAAAAACGGATCTTCCCTGTGAGAGAATGTAGTTCTTTCGTGGGAAAATAACCAGAGGCACGCAAATGAAAGGCTGGGCTCTGAAGAAGAGTCTGCGGTGCTGTGTGGAGAACCGCTGTCGCTTGGGTCCTCGGTGGGAACCAGGCAGCAACCGTCTCCTCAGCACACAGCCTGAAGCCGCAGTTAGAGGCCCACGTGGTCCCCAGGGAGATGCCTCTCACTAGCCGTATTGAAAGCAGTGTGTCGAGGCTCATCGTTTTTCATCTCAGACGCCAGGGCTGAGGCCCAAGATGTTTATTGTAATTTTGCTGACACTGCCAACAAGAAGCTTTACTCATGAAGGAGAAATGAAATGTTAAGGCTGTGTAGATGATAGGGCAAGATGAGCCGTGGAGGCTGGGAAGAATGCAGAGGGCAAGTGTCATTTCCTTTAGGAAAGAAAAAGAGGGGTTAGCCGTAAACATCGCTTCATTTTCAGTCTGGCAATTCTTCCAGTAATGTGTTTTGTCAGGCAAGTCCTCAACAGAGATTAACATGAAACGCTGGTGAGAAACCTCTGGCCGCTAGAGTCTGGGAACAATGAGGAGTGTTTTGATGAATGTCAGCTAATGACACTCACACTCTTTAATTCAGCCCTGGCAGCCAGGACTGAGGGCTGGGGGAGGGGTGCTCCAGGATTCTTAATAACCCAGATTGAAAGTGGATCAGAGACAAAAATCAGGCTGCCAAGACGGGTGACCCTTCCCGGGTAATCAGGCCCAAGGCGGAAAACGCAGTTTTCTGTCCCTCTGGAGGCTCCAGGCTCCCGAGGCTCCTCTGGGGGGAAGGGGAAGAGAAAGAGTGCACCAGGACCTCAGCAGCCGTTCCTCAACCCCACCTTCCATCCAGAGCAAGCCAGAGGTGCACGCCTCCTCCTGCCCTGCCCCTCACACCACACACCTTGGTGATTCCTGAGGAGAATTTCCAGACCTAGTGATCCTGAGCAACTCAATAACATGGAAGCCACATCAGTGCCTGTCAGGCCAAGATCTCAATCTCTCCCTCCCAGTGAGTGGCAGGCAGGCAGCTGCACTTCAGCCTCCCCAGAAGCACGGAGCATGGGATTCTTCTCCCACTGTTGGGAAGAGTGCTCACTGGAAATGGTTGACTAATTTTCTGGCTGTGCAGCTGCCAGGTAAAGCCTGGGTCCCTTAATCCTCATGGGCGGAGCCTGGCAGGCTGGCCACGCTGGTGTCCTGCTCACCCAGGGGAAACTGAGGCAGGCTGCAGGGTGAGGGTGGGGGGATACCGAGCCAGGAAGCAAGCTCGGGCATCAGTCTTAGCAAAGCCCCAATGCTCTGCACAGCGTGTTTCTCTGGTAGAGTTTGACTATCAGACAGGCGTTGATGGCACACACGGAATCCCAGTGTGGGTGCAGGGGAGTGGAGGTGGCAGGGGCAGGAGTAGCTTGAGGCCAGCCTGGAAGGTCGGGTGCAGCAGACAGACCTATGTCAAATTCCCAGGAGCCACAGGGAAAAGCTGGGCATGTCGGCTCGCTCTTGTGATTCCAGCACTGAGGAGGCAAAAAAAGAGCCCCATCTGCTGACACACTGGAGGGTCTAAGTGAGCAAGGCCTGGGTCCTGATGAGACAGTCTCAAAAATGAGGATGGTTCCTGAGGACCAGAAAGTCTTCTTACCTCCACAGGCATGCATGTGTGTGCACACACAGACACATGCACACAGACATGCACACACACGGGCATGTGAACACACATGCACCCAGACACACACACACACACACACACACACACACACACACACGGGCATGTGAACACACACATGTCCATACACGTGCACACGAAGAAAGTTGCAACTATAATCTAGGATAACTATAACTTATTCTCCTCATTGCAAAAAAAAAAAAAAAAAATGGAAATGAAAAAAGTTAACTACCAGCCGAGAAAGAAGTGCCCCCTGAACTTGCACACCAACGCTGGCCTTTTAAAGCGTTTAGTCCTGCACACTCAGGTCAGTAATTCTCAAATCCCGAGATGGTTTCCTATTGCCGAGTCCACGGCAGAAGGCTGCCTTGCACATTTAGAACAAGGGTTAGGGAGGGGAGGGACTGCCAGGCAAGGACACGGAGAGGAGTTGTCCTCCGCCTTCCTTGCAGCTCGGTGTGGCCAGAGCCCACCCCTGCTGTGGTCAGGGGTACACTCACTGCTGCTGCCTCACCCCCTGGGGACTGCCAGGCCACTGTCCTGTCACGGGAAGCAAGTTTGGGAGCAGAAGGTTTATTGGGTTTGCATTTCCATATTTCTGTTCATCATAAAGGAAGTCAGGACAGGAACTCAAACGGGAGGGGAACCTGGGGCAGGAGCTGATGCAGAGGCCAGGGAGGGTGCTGCTCACTGACTCCCGCTCAGCTGCTCTGTTGCAGACCCAAGGTACCAGCCTAGGGGTGGCTCCGCCCACAGTGGGCTGAGCCCTCCACCATCAGTCAGTAATTAAAATGCCTTACAGCCGGATCCAATGGAGGGTTCTCACTCGAGGCTCCCTCCTCGCAGATAACTAAGCTTACGTCAAGCTGGCACACCCCTAGGCGCACACTCGGTGCTGCAGGGCTGGGAGCAGCGGTGGAATGAGGTGGCGCCCCGATCTAGGTTACTAGATGTTCACTTTTTAGGCTGGGCCTCTGGTGTCCGGAGCAGGAAGGTGCTGTGGGAGTGAATGCTGTCTATCAGCCCCAGCCCGAGAAAACTAATTCAGAGAAGCAGCTGGGCTGCCCCAAGAGCACTAGGGAAGGCCTCGGCCGCTGGACCTGCTCAGAGCATGCTGGTGGGCTACCTCTGGCTCCTGGCCTGTCTAAAGAACTGAGCCTGTCTCTGGCCCCTTCCTCCCCAGTCTCTGTAAGAGTTACAAGGACTCTTTAGTTTCACTATCAAGATTACAGCTCTGGCAAGACACTAAAAGAGAAGCAGAGATCTGTGTCAGGGAATTTCAGTTTTTGAGAACTGGTAGCACTGGCGCAAATGTCAGGGGTCCTGGGACAGAGGAGGATTTGGGTCTGAGACCCTTGCATCAGCCCAGGCCTTGGCCCTGAAGAGAAGAGGCGTCCGTCCCCATGGAGCTGGGGTGGTTGTGAGGCTGTAGTGGCAGTTTGGGCTTCTCAGCATAATGTGTACGGACTGGCCTGAAAACCCAGGTGGTGTAGTGGATTTGTCGTAAAAGCCCTACATGTACCTCCTCAGCCCATCTCCACAGCCAGCCTGGAGGACAGCCTCTCACAGAGATCCCAGGTAATGTGAGTGGGCAAAGCAACAAACCCAAAGAACAGTACGTGTCAGCTGGACCCTGTTCTGCCTCTCAGGGCTCTCTGGCTTCAACAGGAATAACAGGTCCCAGTGAGACAGAGGCCAGAGGCGAGCTCTGGGTGTGAGGTGCTTTTGGTGGCTAATGGGCTCCAAAATGTGTTCAGTGTTGGCCGCCTTGGTTGTGTGGCACTGCCCACTGCTTGACTCTGAGAAGCTCCATCTCTGCCTCTGCAGACTTGAGGCCATCTTCCTGCTGCTGCTTCCCCAGCCCCGGGATTTGCAGGGGTCCCCACCACGCCTGGCTGTCTTCCTAAACTTTGATACGGGGGGAACAAAATTTCCACGAACACCACGGATCCTGTGAGATAACGGACCCTGTGCCCAGAGGCTCCTTAAGAGTGGCTGTTGGCGGCGCACTGCCCCTCAGGGCTCGCCTGGCAGAGCTGTCTTACTCCTCACTGCATTGTTCGGGCTCATTTCTGCGGTGACAAGGTCTGTATGAGATCTCAGCCGCGATGACTATGGTAAATGAAAGTGGCTGTAAATCTTTATCTCATCTCCCCTGCAGCTAAGGAGGAAGACTCAGGTAATTAGAGTCTGTCTCGATGGCCTTTCCGTCCACCCCAGGTACTCAGATCTCTGTGGTGGCCCCCGAGGGCTCCTGCACTACCGCCTGTCCACCTAAGCCCCTACCACCTTAATCTAGCTGGAGCTGTGAGGGAGCCGCTTTGCTGTCCTTTGCTGGTGTGAGTCCACTGGAGCAGGAAGGAGCAGTGCCAGGCGTGAAGCCGAGGCTGGGTTGGGCTCTGAGGGAATGTTGAACATGTTTGCAGTACGGGGTGCCCCTTCTAGCTTGTGGTTTTCATCATAGACTGATAGGCTGCCTCCTGGAAAGCCTGCTTCAAGTTCTTCTGCCTCAGTGTCTCTGTCTGCAAAACAGAGACAGCACCGAGACCAGGGTCCCTAGGTCTTCAGCTGAGAAGACTCTGTTGCAAGCGTTTTTTTGTTGTTGTTTTCTTGGGGTTATGTTTTTGCTTTTTCTCCCCAGCTTTTCTTGGCGCTGTCTCCCAGCATCCAGGAGGGAAGGGACAAAGGAAAGCCACCGGTTAGGCTTGGCTGTGCATTTGTGCCTTTTCTACACCATTTTTCTTTTTTTCTTGTAGTGTGTGGAGGTGCTGAATGGGGCAGGACCTTGGAAAAATCATGGTCAAGACCATCAGAAAGAACTATGTCCTTGCTACCCTCTGTGACAAAAAGGCTTTACTGTGAGCAAAGTCTGGAGGATTTTCGCCTAAGCACTCCTTTTTAATGATGTCAATAATTACACAGAGATTTGTATTTAATAGGGTTATCAGGGAAACCTTGTTGCTCCCTTCGCTCAGCTAATGTTTCTAATGTCTTCCTATTCCTCCATTGCTACTCAGACCTGGAGCACCTCCTTGTGCAGAAAGCTGCCTTCTATTACATTCAGAAATGCGTGTGTGCGTGCGTGTATGTGTGTGTGTGCCTGTGTGTGTGTGCCTGTGTGTGTGTGCATGTGTGTGCGTGTGTGTGGGTGTGTGTACTCATGGGTGTGTGTACTCATGGGTGTGTGTGTGCGCGTGTGTGGGTGTGTGTGCTCATGGGTGGGTGTGTGCGTGTGTGTGCATGTGTGTGCATGTGTGTGTGTGTGTGTGTGTTGGAGACCAGAGAAATATCTGGGGTCACTCCTCAAGAGTCACCCATCTTGTTTTTGGAAACAGGGTGTGTCACTGAGCCTGGAACTCACCGACCGAGCTAGGGCTGCTGTCAAAAAAGCCCCAGGAACTAATTCTCTCGTCTTCTGCCGTCGACATTTGTAACACAGCTGAGTGCCACCCTGGAGGCCTGACTGAAGTTCAAGGACTTGAACTGGAGTCCTTGTGGCCTTGCACCATTTCCCCAGCCCCTTACACACTGCTGGAGTGTGACGAGCAGCCAGGGCTGCGCTGCGGCAACCTCGGTAGTGCCAGCCTCCGTGGACCCTCAGCTGCCGCTGCAGTAATGTCCTGGGGAAGTGCGATCGGGCCCCTACGGTCAGTGGCGCCTGTGCCAGGGTGGTGGCCGAGCCGCCTGGAGCAACTGCACTTGGCCTTGGCTTTCGTGTGCGCCCGTCACCTTTATGTGCAGTGGCGAGTGGCACGCCGGTGCTCACTGCAGCGGTGAGCCTGTGTTCCCTTGTCTTCCCAGCTCAGGGCCGCAAGTGTGAGAGGTGGGGACTTGCTCAGCCACCCTCAGAACCCGGCCCTGGGCACTGCTGGGCCAGCAGTCACTTCTCCTACCCGGAGCTGGATTCTATCTGACCAGGGATCATCTGTGCTATGAAAATGGAATCGCCAAGAGCCCCCAGGACAGGACAACAGCTCATCTGCTCCGGGCTGGAGCCTTCCGGGAGATGTAGGATTTCCCTGGGGGTTCTGCTGGGACAGGCAGGAGCCTGTAGTGGTGGTCATCGGGAGATGTAGGATTTCCCGGGGAGTTCTGCTGGGACAGGCAGGAGCCTGTGGTGGTGGTCAGCGTGGCTGAGAGGAACGGCTCGCTGTGAACTGTTTGCGCTTGTGGAGGGTGCCAGTCTGCCTCCTGTCGACATGTCTCCCTGGGCTGGTGGAGGGACGTGGATTTCTAGGGACATAATGCAGAGAGCAGCTCTCTTTCCCCGGGGGAAGGTCAAGGTGGCCTTCAGCAGAGCCCATCCAGGGAGCCTCCAAGAGAGGCTTCATATTCCTGTGGATGGCGGTGTCTGCTAACATGACTGGGGAGGCATGGAGCCCACGCCCTGTAGGGAGAAAGCCCTCCATCCCACAGCTCCTCAGGGTTCATCCATTCCTGCAGGACTTTCACTTCCTGTTGCCATCCAGGACAGTGTTGGGAGAGAGGACAGGGCATTGGGGGGGAGGGGGAGAGCAGATTCAGATTCAGAGAAGCAGAATTTCAACAGCAAAGTGAAAGGAAGGCAGGGCACCTTCAAACTGCCATGCTTGAATTATTTGAGTAGAGAACACTAAGTGCTCTATCCCTCACTCAGCCCCTAGGATCCCAAAGACATGGACCATAGCCAACATTGATTTGGCTAAAAAGAGAAAGGCACGCGAACACACACACACACACACACACACACACAACACTGAATCTGAGGTGTGGAAAAGAAGGCACCATCAATTCAAACGTCGGTAGCGTGCATGCAAAAATCACATGACCATGTGACCAGCGGTCTCCTAAAGTCCTGCCTGCTATTCTGCTCTTCTCCTCCTTCCCCGACAAAGCTGTGCCCAGATCCCTGGGTCTGTCACGAAGGGTGATGCCTCCCACCTCCCACCATGAATTATGAGCTGGGGCCGTGTGTCTGTCCTGGAGCGTGGTTGGTCTTTCTGGAGAAAATGTGCAGAGATGCTACTGAGCCAATGTTGTCTCTTACCCGGTGAACAAAGTTCAATGATGTTTGCAGTCTGCTAGGTGGACAAGGATCGCTTCAGACCACGATGGAGAAACTGTCTTCTCAACACAGATTCATGGCAAGATTCATGGCAGGCATCAGTGGGCCTCCCTTGGGCCACCGAGGCCAGACACTCAGAATTGCTAATTTTGCAGATCGGCCTGATTCCATCATGTTTTAATTAGCATGGTATTGCAGACTGATTCTACTCAACAGATTGGCAAGTGAAAACTGGGTTAAGATGTGTGTGTGTGTGTGTGTGTGTGTGTGTGCGCGCATGTGTTCATGTTCTAATCATTATGTATGCTAAGAGCTGGCATTGTCTAATTTTAACCCCGCCCCCCGTAAGATTCTTTTTTTTACATATACCCTCATCCTACCTTCCCAAAAAGCCCAAATACAATATTCATCAAAAGAGCCTGGGGATGTGGCCCAGATGGTAAAGGCCTTCCTAGAAAGGACTTTGAACCCACAAAGCCCTGGGCTCCACCCTAGCACTGCACAAACATAGCATTCTGAGGGACACTATAATCCTGGGGTTGGAGGCAGAAGGACCAGGCATTTAAGACCATCCTCAGCCATGTAAAAAGTTGGAGGCTAACCTGGACTACGTGAGACCCTGTCTTAAAAATATGCAGTAAAAAGAAAAGGAACATGAGGTTGGAGTCTTTGCAAGATACGTCGCTGCAACTTGGAATAGGTAAATGCTAGGTAAGTTGACAATTTGGAAAGTTCAGCCACGCCCCATAGAAACAATGACATCATACCAAAGATACTAGAGAGCCACAGCTCTGCAACATCTGGAGCTGAGCGGATTACCATGCCCATGCCCCTGTTTCCTTGGGTGGGAAACTAGTAAAAGTGTCGTGCCTCACTCTAGTCAAAATGAAAAATATTAGTTGGGGGCCAAGATGGCAGCTCAGCAGTTTAAGGCACTTTTTCCAGAACCCATATGGTGGGCGGAGAAAACCAACTTCCACAGGCCCGCCTCTAGCCTCCACACAAAGTATGCACAGCTCCCTCCTCACCCTGCACACAGATAGATAGATAGGTAGGTAGATAGATAGATGATAAGTAGATAGAGATAGATAGATAGATAGATAGATAGATAGATAGATAGATAGATAGATAGATAGATAGATAGA
>NW_026586383.1:11238763-11241732 GCF_907164565.1 Psammomys obesus
AGATAGATAGATAGATAGATAGATAGATAGATAGATAGATAGATAGAGATAGATGATGGGTAGGTGGGTGAATGGATGGATAGATGGATGTAGATAGATAGATGATAGAGATAAAGAGAGAGATGGTTTTGTGTGGTGGTTAAGAAAGGATAACGAATGTGGTGTAGAGTCTGATAACAAGGACAGAGTGTCAGTCTAGCTCATGGTAGGACTTCACTTCAGGATGCAGGAGAAGAAGGAGGAAGGTGTGGGGTATCTGGGTTGCTGAAGGCAGCACACTGTACCTCCTTGTAGCAAAATGATTCTGTCTTTATGGCAAAGTAGAAAATCCTGTCCTGACATATCTGACACCAGATAGGTTTAATGTTCTGCCCTCAAGGTCATCAGAAAGATCTGTGAACGCCCATTCCTGGTACATGATCAGCTACACCACACTTAGCAGTTTCAAACCTCTTCCCAGATGCCATAATTTAAAAGCCCAGCCCACATGCTTGACTCACGTGGACAGGCTGTGTGAGGCTCAGGATGTTCAGATGCAAGCCAACCTGTCCACAGAGGCCACACCACCCCCTGAGAGGCAGAAGCCAGGGCCTCACCTGGTGGATTTCTGCATCATCCCACATAGTGGCATCTCCATGGTGAAAAGACTGGAAGTCAGGGGGATGAGGATTAGAAAACAAAGCCCTGGAACCTTGCAAGGGGAGTCCGTGGCCACAAAACCGCCATAGCCATTACTTGGGCATTTCTGTGTTTTAGAAGTGTGCCAAGCACTTCAGCTATACCTCTTGCTTTGAGGCTGTCATTTTTGGGTCATTTTATTTTATACTTCGGTGTGTTGTTGTTTTTTTTTTTCAGTGCCTCCTTGGACACACCCAAGTCTGCCAGGGTAATGCAGAAGACCACACCACAGTAAGAAATGAGGTCGTCGGGTCTCCTCCTTGCTGTGTTTCTGTAATTAATCAGACGAGGGTAGCGTTCCCCTCTGAAGAGTATGTGGCGCTTCACTGCCTACTTGGTGTCTGTAGGGTCAGTTTCCGGATCCATGCCAATGTAAGCGAACCCTCACCTGATGTTTTCTGAGCTTGCCAGCAGACATGGCTAACACATCTCCGAAACCAAATCCCTGGAGCTGTCATTAGCAGGAGTCTATGGTGTGACCACATGAAGGCCGGAGAGGGAAACGGCATGCCCCATGTCAGGCAGAAGGCAGCCTCTGGGATGTGTTGTAGTGTTTCTTTCTTTGTGACATGGTCTCATGAAGCCCAGGCTGGCCTTGGACCGGTGCCTCCTGGCATTATAAGCGTGCATGGCCACAGCCAGCTCAGGAGTTACTGGGGACGGGACCAGGAGCTTCCCGAATGCTGGGAAAGCACACTACCAGCTGAGCTACACCCTAGACCCTGCCCTGGGGAAAAGCCCAGTTTCAAATCCAAGGTCCTAGCAGTACTGGCCACGGACTGAGGGACCCACCATGTTGCTACCTGCCTGGTGACAGTGGAAGCCATCTTTTCATTGCCCTGCTTACAGCTAACAAGCTGAAAAGGCCCTAGGATAGCTGGGCTTCCCGTCCTCAGCGAGTTTAACTGGTGGCGGTGGGGGCTGCGAGAAAAAGTTTGGAGATCACCAAGAGCATTGTCGTCCCTGTCCACAAAACAGTTAGCCTTGGCAGATGTCCACTTAATGAAAACCATATTAATTAAAAAACAAAAGAAAAAGACAAGGCAGGGCAGGCAGCAGCGCAGAAGAAAGATTGGAACAAAAATCTCATGTACCCTTCTTCTGCCATCGCCTTGACCAGACAAGGCCACAAAGCCAGCGAGACAGGATTAGCACAATTGCTTTGTTACACCCCAAGCACAGCGTGATGCAAACTCCACAACAGGCATTTGGCAGGATTAACCTGCCAAGGATAAGATGTGGCAGACGGGGCCTGAATTAATGGACTGCGGTAGCCAAGGTGGAGAAATCTATTTGCCTGTGATGCTAACGGTCTAACAAACGCTGGGCTGGGCTCCAGCGGCCTAGTAGCCTCTTTGAAGCAGGACTTCATTCTTACACTCCCTGTGTAGGTGGCACCTGCCAGCATTCGCGAGTGCAGGCTGCCTACCTTCAGTTTATTCTTGCTGCTCTCTCCAAGCAACCGCCATGGCTCAGTGCCCTTTGCTGCCTCCAGACCCAGGGGCAGAAAGACTCCACTTACAGGACAACTTACTACCTATTACCTACGAAAAGCAATGAAGAAAGGCAGGTTCAACACATGTGGAAAATGCCTACCTGGGGCTGAAAAGAAAGCTCAGAACTAGGAGCCCTGGCTGCTCTTCCAGAGGACCCAGATTCGAGTCCCAGCACCCACATAGCAGCTCACAGTCATGCGCTAACTCCTGTTCTGGGGGACCTGAGGCTCTCTTTGGGCTCTACAGGCACTGTGCATACATGGTACATAGACACACACGCAGGCAGAACACATAAAATAAAGCACATAAAATTTAAAAAGAAAGTGCCTGCTTGCCCCAGGCTGGTGGCCCGACTTACGTTTTCTGACTCCTTGACAGCCTGTGTGGGACTAGGATGAGGAAGCAAGACTTCTGGGACATGCCATTCCCGGAGGTACCAAGCCACTAGACCTAGAGCCTGTGTGCCCGAATGCTCAGGCCACGTGGCGTGTGAACAATGCACGTCGGGTGAGTGACAGGCACTGAAAGTCCAGGTTCCTATGCCCCAAGGGTAGACGTGAGCTACCGAGCTGGAACAGGTCTGAGGCCCAAAAGCCCCAGCCCCGGCATCACGACCCTTCACAGCACCTGCCTTCCCCTCATTTGGAAGTGTGCTTTTCTCTTGCATTCTGTTTTTTTTTTTTTTTTTTTTTTTTTTTTCAGCTAGCCATAGTGAAAAGGGACTTTTTCTGCCAGCCGGCTCATGGGGGGGGGGGGCGGGGTCGCGTCGCGGTTGTTGTGTGGGTTTGTTCGGTT
>NW_026586383.1:11241832-11245274 GCF_907164565.1 Psammomys obesus
CGGCGCCTGGGGCTGACATAGGAAGTCTTCCTAAATTGCTCTCCACATCTTTCATTGAGGCAGACCCTCCCAGTTCTCTCAGTTAGATCCAGAGCTCACCAACATCAACTAGTCCAGCCAGACAGCTTGCTCTGAGTACGGGATCCCTGCAGCTGCCTTCAGAATGCTGAAACTGCAGTCGGGCTGCCATGCCAGCTGCCATTCCTACGGTAGGAGCAGAGTTTAGAGGACACGGGGCACGGGAGACGGCCCTGTCAGTGAAGCGCAGGCTACTCATGCACAGAAACCTGAGTGGTGGCACACACCTATGACCCCAGCACAGGGAGGCAGAGACAGGACCACCCCTGGGGCTCCCTGGCCAGCCAGCCTAGACTAACTGGCCAGTCCTCGGGCCAGAAGCTGACCTTGCCTCAAGAAAACCAGGTAGATAGCTTCTGAGGAAGAGACCCTGGGTTGACCTCTGACCTCATGTGCACACACACAACACAAAGGAGAGAGAACAGTTGTGGGGTGGGGAGGATAAGGCCAGCCAGGGCTCACCTGTGCAAAGATTACAAGTTAGGACACAACAGTCACTTGGTGTGTTCAGTCACTTGGTGTGTGTCCTTTCTCCTTGACCTGTTGGGCTCCGGTAGGTTCTGCTTGTGGCCCAGCCTCTCCCTCGTTTCTGAGTGACTTTTTGTTCCTGGTGCAAGGTTGGGATGGCGCCCAGGCAAAGTTGGGTTACCCGGTGGCCGTGTGAATGTTGAATGAAGGTGTGTGTTACCTGTGCTGACGGCTGTCTTCTCAGCGCGGTTTACAAGGAGCTGGTCCAAGGAGCCGCCCAGACACACCTGCCTCCAGGGCCATGCTGCAGGGCGCTGGGCAGCCGGCCCCTTGTCCTTGTCCGCCTCAGGTGTCCTGAGAGTGGAAGAGCGTAGGGACGGCTCTCTCCAGAGCCTCCCCAGACAGTGGTGACACTCGAAGTGCCCCCCCGGCTCCGGCAGGGGTGCTTTGAGAACCCCTGTGCTGGCGCTCAGAACTTGCCAAGTCTGTGTCCTTAAACCGGCAGAGACGGCAGAAAGAGAGATGGCAGAAAGTGGAAAACGTGATGGTTCTTGGCTGGATAACTAAGAACCACGAAGCAGGCAGGAGCTGAGAGGCCGAGGAGCTGCTTACTTAAAGCACGGAAGGACATCTGGAGACAGGAATTAACCTCTAATGCTGCTTCCATGTCAGCTAGCACTTAGTAACCTCATAAAAGTAATAAAATCCAGGCAGGCACTGAAAGGGAAAACTTCCAGAGTCACCTGCTGCCTGAGAGGCCACGTGCTATGTGGCTCACTGGGGGGGGGGGGGGGGTGGGTGGGGGTGTGGGGGGGGGCGGGGGGGGGGGGGTGGGGGTGTGGGTGTGGGGGGGTGTGGGTGTGAACGTGAGTGTGGGTGTGGGTGTTTGTGAGAGTGAGTGTGTATATGTGTGTGTGAGTGTGTGTGTGTGTGAGTGTATATATGTGTGTGTGTGTGTGAGTGTGTGTGTTTGTGTGTGAGTGTGTATATGTGTTTTTGAGTGTGTGTGTGTGAGTGTGTATATGTGTTTTTGAGTGTGAGTGTGTGTGTGAGCGTGTGTATGTAGATCAGAAGTCAACCCTGAGTGCTGGTTCTCAGGACACTCTTCTCTTTGGTTGTTAAGGAAGGGTCTCCAATTGGCCTGGGAGTCGCCAAGTAGACCAGGCTGACTGTCGCATGGGGGTAAGAGTGCAGGTGTCTTGCCCTCCCAGTGCTGACCTCACGAACATCAGCTGTGTCTGCTATGTGGGTTCCGGACTCTCCCTCAGATCTGCACAGCAAACACTTCATCGGCAGACGAGGCCCCAACCCCATGAGGGCCACTTGATAACTATCTCAGGTTGGTTTTGGCATGTGTGGATGGCTCCTGAGGAACAACACAAAGTTGGACCATGCACACAAGCAAACATTCGCAGGCACACACGGCACACAAAGGGAGAGTCTCTGCTCTAGGAGGTGAGAACAGGGAAGAGCTGCTACATCCTGGTCCTACGTCGCTCCTCACTGTCATCCTGTTTCTTCCCCCAGCAGCTGCCCCTGCAGAGGCACCTCGGATCATCAACTGTCCGCTGTCCCCCGGACCTCCCAGCGGTGGCTGCAGAGGCAACCTCTCCTCCTTCGACTGCTTCAGAGACCTCTGATATGGTGTGGTGGGACAGCTGGTGTTGTGAATCAGGCCGTTGCCAATCAGAGAACGGCTACTTCACAACACCAGGGTCACACTGCACTGCAGGCAGCGAGTGGCGAGCAGTGGACAGCGGGCAGCGGACAGCAGGCAGCAAGCAGCAGGCGGTGAGCAGCAACCAGCGGACAGCGGGCAGTGGGCAGCAAGCAACGGGCAGTGGACAGCAGGCAGAGAGCATTGGGCAGTGAGCATTGGGCAGCGAGCAGTGGGCAGAAGGCCACGAGCAGCGGGCAGCGAGCATCCAGACACCTGAGTGCCAGGACACCAGGGCGGGCTCCACCCATGAGGCAGCCTCCCCACCCCAGGTCGTTGCAGGACTCCCCCAGTAGCCGCAGACCATGGTGGTGGCTCCCAGCCCCGACGCTGCAGCTGCTGTTCACAGCAGCACAAATAGCCCGGTTTCAGAAGAGAACACCAGCTCTAGGCAGCATTCGCTCCCTAGAAGGTGGCAGCACAAAACAGGGCTCCCCTAGTGAGGGAAGAAGCTGTTCTCAGGCCCCTGGAAAGGCTGAGCGCTCTCAACTGAATGTCTCCTCAGAGGGTCTGGGACGCCGGGAAACTACCAGGCCTGCCTTTCCCTTTTGCCTCCTTTCCTTTTATTTTTCTGTTACTCCTTTTTAAAAATTGTGTGTGTGTGTGTGTGTGTGTGTGTGTGTGTGTGTGTGTGTGTACACGACAGGCGTATCTTCCTCAGTTGCTCTCTTTTTAAATTTTCTTAATCTTTTCTTATTAAGGAATCTAGAAGATGACGTCGATTTCCTGAAAACAGAGCTATAGTGGCTTCTGAGCAGCTATGTGAGTCCTGGGAACTGAACCTCTAAGAGCAGCAGCATTCTCCAACCTCAGAACCATCTCCTCAGCCCTGTTTCCATTTATTTATTTATTGAGTGTGAGTGCGTGGGTGCACGTGTTGGTACCGTAACATGCGTGCAGAGCAGTGGTTGAGCCCTTTGGGAGTGAATGACCCTTCCACAGGGGCTACCTAAGACCATCAGAAAACACAAAAAGAAATCTACGTTACAGTTCTTGACAGTAGCAAAATCACAGCTGTGAGATAGCAATGAAGATAAGTTTATGGTTGGGGTCACCAGACCATGAGGGACTGTGTTAAAGGGTCGAAGCACTAGGAAGGTTGAGAACCACTGATGTAGAGATCAGATAGCAACTGGCAACAGCTGGCTCTTCCTGTCCACCTGTGAGCCCCAGGCTGGC
>NW_026586383.1:11245284-11260037 GCF_907164565.1 Psammomys obesus
CCAGGTTGTCAACAGCTGGCTCTTCCTGTCCACCTGTGAGCCCCAGGTTGGCAACAGCTGGCTCTTCCTGTCTACCTGTGAGCCCCAGGCTTGGCAGCAATAACCTGCTGAGCTATCTCCCCAACCCTCCACTTTGTTTTCTTCAGAGCCTGACTGAGCCTGGAGCTCACAAATTCAGTAGACTTGCTCGTCAGGAGCCCGAGGATCCCCTTGACTCTGCCTCCCCAGCAATGTCCTTACTGGGGTGTGTTGCCATGCCCAGCTGTTGTGGGGGTGCCATCGGTCTAATTCTGGTCCCCACACCAGCAAGCTCTTTCCTGAGCCGCCTGCCCAGCCCTCTGTGCAGACACCATCAGTGGTTTCTGACTTGGGCAGTACAGGGAGGAGAGCCTGGATGGCCATAGAGGGTGGCTCCGCCGTGACTCTCAAAGGGCCTCCCCTACAGGGCAGCCTGTGTTTTCATCCCAAATGGTCCCAGATCCCCTAAGCAGCTGACTCCATCCTTTAAGAGAAAGGTTTTCACCGCTCTCCACTGGGCACAAGTAAGCATGCCTGTGATGAAGACTGACAAGAGCCAAGTGCTAGGTGCCTCTGGGGCCTGGAGATGTCACAGGTCCTGTAGGGTCCCACATGTTGCCACTTGTATTGGCAAGTGCCTTCCTGGCCCGAATCATAGGCCCTTAGACTTGAAGGTCTCCTGAACCTGAGTGGTTTTGTGCCTGACCTATATTACTTGTGGCACTAATTTTTCAAGGCCCAGGCAGACTCTCGAGTGCTGTATAGCATCCTTTCTGACACACTAAGGAAAGATAAGAGCCTCCCCTCTACCTTTGTGTAGGATAAAGAGCCAAGACAGCCTGAACCCCTGCCGCTGTCTGTACAGGGCATGTGCTGGAGCCCCTTAGGAGGCAGAAGTGGACAAGACCAAGCCCTACATAAACACTGCCCATGAGGGTCACCCAGACAGATCCTGGGCTGCCCAGAGCCACTTGGGCCTCTGTTGTCTTAGAGTCACAAGAAGAGCCTCTTGCGTCCTACAATCTCCTGTCCCTCACCCCAGTCCTAAGCCCCTAAGGGCAGGTGCAGCATCTTACTAAACTGTGTTTGCCCTCAGAGTAAAGTGCACCGGTGCTCAGCACGATCACCCCAGCATCTTAGAACACAAACCATCAACCTGACCTCCCTGAGCATGCGTCTCCTCCTGACTCAGCTTCAGTGGGGGCATGGAAGGCTTGGCCCCCGCTGTGTCAGACTCCCCCGCTCGGACAGTGAGTCAGCGGTAGCTGTGCTCAGTCCGGGCCTGTGGCCCTGCATCCTCTCCAGCACCCAGCCCTGCCCCACGTTTTCTGCACACTCATAACCGTCTTCTCAAGATGCACGCCTAGGCCATGCAATTCCTCCACAGGGCTGAGCTACCTGCCTCACCCTCCCTGTAGGAGTGGTGATGGGTACAGGGCCTTACTCTCTCTCCCAATTCTCCTGTCCTATCCATCTCCTCTCTTCCAGAATCCCTCCTGCCCTCTCCCATGCCCAGGCCTTCATTAGAATACCCCCCTCTGATGCCTGATTGATGGCTTCATATATATTTCAGAGAGCTATAATTCCCTGGTTGAGAGAGACAGCCCACCAACGTGGCAAGGCACGTTTTATCCTTTGGAGCCTCCATCATCCCTACTCATGCCATTGCACATTCCATTGCAGGATGTGCCTTTGCCCAGAGGGCAGGGCTTCTGCTCACCAACTGTGCCAGCTTGGCCCGGCTCACTGGCACTGAGAACTGAGAATGGTAATGCCTGCTAAATGCATGGGCGAGTGTGCCCAAGCCACGAGCAGCTCTTGCTCTCTGTTGAGTCCTTTTATTTCCTTTTGGCAGTGTTGTATCAACAGTTACTTGAGGAGTGGGTCCTCTGCCAGACGCCGCCCTGAGCGCTTTACCTGCTCAGCCTAACAGAGAGTGCCAAGGGGATGGCATCCACGCCACTGCTCACTGGCCACGGTGCACATGTGAAGCCATCCCAGTCCCCGTGACCAGGGCACGCATGTCACCATTGGTCACCAACCTTGCTGCTCAGACCCAGGCCCTGAAGTCTGTCCCCGGAGCCACTCCGCTGTGATGTGAGGCGCTGCTCACTCCCAGGGATCCCGAAAAGCCCTGTTTATTCCACAGACTTTTACCCGGGCATCTTTCAGTCCGTCCCCCACCACCAATGCATAGTCAGTCCTTTGTAAGCACTTTTACCTTTTTTGAAGGGCTTCATAGTGGAATACGATTTAAAACCTTGTAAAATATGAAATGGCATCACATCCAGAGAAAAGGAGGGAGTCTTTTAAGGCCTAGAAGAATGTCACTTCGAATTTGGCATGGTCCCAGTGAGTTATTCTGAGGTTTATGTGCGACCTTCAAAGGCCAAGGCTGCAGACTCAGCTCTCAGTGTTTGGGGCTGTCTTCTCAGTTCTTAGCCACACGCGTCTGCCTACAGTGTGGATTTTATTGCGAAGTGCCTCCTGTCTCTGAGAACATCAACTGCAGGCCTCTGTTTAGAGGGGCCACACTGCACAGCCCTGTTTCCTGTAGCCTCCTCTTTCAGCCCAGCCCACAGGAAGTGGTGCATTCAGACTGCACCACTTCTGTGAGGCCTTACATTTGTAGCAAGCCGCATTCCAAAAAGCAGATTTTCTAAAGTGGCCCAATGCAGACCACAAAAACATGGACACAGTGGGCTTATCACTCACACACCGCACTTCGACAGCCAGTGTCTTGTCCTTTCAAACTTGTAGCATCTCCTGGTCTTGGCCAGTACTTTTGAGAAAAGCCGGATTCAGAAAGGAAGTTCCCTTGCAATAGCAAATACAATGGTGTTTTTAAAATTTGCCGTGGGCCCTGCACCCTCATCAGCACCCTGGGAACATACTGTGCTTGCAGGTGGCCAGCCCGACCCCAGCTGTGCTGAGTGCTGGCAAACACCTCACGGAGGTCCAAGTCACAGCGTTGGAAAGAAAAGGAAAAACTGAGATATGAGAGTGAACGCCTGTAACACCCGCAAACCAAGCCAGCGAGACGCCGCTGGAAAGGAGTGAGGAAAGAAAATGGCTCCGGTGTCAGACAACGTGACGTCCCAGGCCACCGTCCACGGGCGTGTGAGAGTCAGGTGGCTTTCACTGAACACTGAATAACGGGTTTTTTTAAACCCACTTTTCCTATTCTTAGCTGTAAATCTGCAAGTGCCCTGGGCCCTGGAGTCCTGACGCCTCCTATGTTCTGAACAGGTAAGCCCAGGGTATGTTTGGTCCCTGCCACAGGGAGGCCACAGCTGTGCAGACCTCAGCTTCTCTTCACGTGCCACGCATCGCAAAGGCTTCATGTTTTCTATTCTGAGCATTCGGCAGCCTCGTTTTAAGAAGAGGGTCTTGAGCCTGAGAGGTCCGACAGCCCCCGGGGGTTCATGTGGCCACTTCCCACTGCAGTCATGAGCCATCTGCTTTTTCCAATGCCTCTCGAGGCCCTACCTTTGGTTTGACCCTTCTTTCATGAGCAAGTATGAAACAGAGAAGCCAGCGTGTGCGGCGTAGAGCACCTGTGTCCACCGATCACAGAAAAACCACCTGTGATCAGCCCAGAAGACCACACACCAGGTGGCGATCTCAATTGACTGTGAACTTGGGCCTCTGACCTCGGAATTGTCCCTGTTATCTGGGTGGCGGTTTTCGATGGTAGCCGTTACACTCACCTCGAGGATAATCTCGCACATTCCATGGGTACACCAGGCAAAGACCTCTCCAGGCCTAAGCCACAGCCTCTTCGCAGGCGCTGGCCCAGGCAATGACTTCCCCTAAGAAAAAAACAGTAATTTAGACCAAGACTTCTGGCCTTTCCCATCACTGCAGCGAGACCAGGAGGAAGTTGTGTCGGTCACAACCCAGGAGATGGCGCACCTGATGAGGGAAGAGCACGCGGCCTGAGGACAGAGCTAAGTGCCGGGTCTTGACCACAATTCTGATTTTCAGAAGAAAAATAAAAATCTGACCTGCTGTTTCCTCTGTCCCTCCAAAAGCAAACAAACAACCCTGAAGGAGGGTCCCGAGTTTGAAATGCTGTTTTAAGGACGTTGGCATGAAAGGACTGGAGCAGCACTTAGTGGGTAAAGGGCTTGCACTCATTAGGACCTGAGTTTGAACCCCAGAATCCACACGATAAAGAAAAAAAAAAAAAAAGGAGCAGGAGAGCATTTGCTCGCAACAGTGGCGAGGCAGAGGCAGGCCGGCCTCTGGAGCTTGCTAAGCTTGATGGAGCTTGATGCTGCCATCAAGGAGATCAGGAAGGTGAAGGAGCCTGCCCTGGGCCACACAGCCTGGCTGTTGGCTTCCAGGACGAGAGCTTTTTACCACCCAGGACAAAGATGGCAGCCTCGGCACCCTGGAAGTGCTCGCCGTGTGCTGAACATTTGTGCCGTCTCAGAGCACCCCAGGAAGGGAACCACGTTGTTCCCTGTGTCCGGGTTCCGAATGGTAAAAAACGCTTGCTCAGGGCCCGCAGCTGGGAGCAGATGTGCTGTCCTAAAGGGCATTGTGCCCACCTCTGATCAGCTCCTGCTACCCACCCCAGGCTGCACACAAGCCACTGCTTCCAAAGGCTCCTAACAGTGGGGACCTGGGGCTTGGGGAACAGCAAAAGTAAGAAAAAATAAAAACTAAAACAAGCACCAGCCATGCCTTTTTGGAGTAGAGGTTACGTGGCCCTGTGGTCCTGCCTCCTCCGGAGGACCATGAGCCCCCAAGGGCGGGGCTCGAAGTCTACTTTATCGCTTGCGCGGGCCTAAGAGTGACACAGGAGGGCTTAGCACACGCTGGTGGTCAGCAATAGGCTGAGTGAGTGGTCCTGGCTTCCTCCTTCTGTGTAGACGCTGGGATTCGGAGAGGCCAGCCTGCTGAGTCTGTTCTCATGGAGACGAAGGCTCCCTTCATGTTTTCTCAGCTAAGCAGAACAGGGAGGTCCCTGGACCCAGAGCCACCATCTCACTAATGCGGGCCCTAAAGCCTTTAGCAGAGGCCTCTGGCAGGGACCCTGTGGCTGTCACAGACAAGATTTGTGCTGAACTTATTAAAGACAGGCAACAGCTACTCTGCTACCTTCCATGAGCCCCAAGGCCAGCCACACTCTGTCACACTCACATGGCACCACGCCCTTCAACAGGGTGCACAGCTATCATGATGCAGGAGATACCCCTGGAATCCAGTGTGGGGTTCTTCGCCCCCACCCCGCCTGGCCCTGCACCCGGCATGGAGCAATTGCAGGGCTTCTGCCTCGTCATCTCATGCTGTGTCCTGCTGGCTTTAACACAAACATAGGCCGTGCGCACAGCCCAGCAATGGCCCTGCCTGCGTGGGAAGGTGCCTCAGCAGAAAGGCCTGTGTCTCTGTGCAGGTATTGTGAAACGGTGCGGGCTGGGACCTAGCAGGAGGGCTCAACATTGTCACATACAGCCAGAGTGTAAGTAACAGCCAGCCCAGACATTCCAGCTGAACTGTCACCTGGGACAACAGGCAGGAGGCAAAGGTTGATGCAAAGCTTCGGGGATGCTGTCAGAAGCTTTGGCCTGGACCTCTGAACTGCTTCCTCTCGGGGGGGGGGGGGAAGCTGGGGGCGGGCAGTTCCTACCTTTCATCCAGAGGTGCCATTTTCCTTCCCATGAACTCAGCGGAGTAGGAAGTCCTGGGCAGAGCTCCACCCCTGAATCCCAGAACTAGGGAGACTGGGGAAAGGTGAGCTGTCGTTGCAGAGAGTAAAAAGCAGCAAGAGAGGGGTCCTTGGACATCCTCGTCACAGCCAGCAGCAGCACCTGATTCACCTGATTGTTTCGTGGCGCTGCCTCTTACCCGGGCCACGGCTGCACAGGGTCCTTTAAAAATACAGAAAACGTACGGCTGCAAGCCGCTGCTGCCCTTTGAGTCTCAGCGGCGGCTTGGAAGCTTGGGTCTAGGGGCCCTCGTCGGTGCTGCATGCACATGGTACACAGACACTCACGCAGGCAAACATCACACGTGCGAAATAAAATGAGCAAATGTTTAGCTGCCAGCTGACATGCCTGGGGGGAAAGAGCTAAGATCTCCCTCACCGCTACGCACGGATTCCTCCTGGCTTATTCATCTGGCTCTGCATTCTTAGCACGGATACACACGGAGGGTGCTCTGAAATTAGACTTTTCTAGCAGTGTGGAAAAAGCCGCTCAGATCAGTAAACGTCCTTGAAGAATTGCGCTTGGCAGTTGCGCACTCCCTGAGCAAAGGGCCTCCATTTGACTGTCCAGTCCCTGGCATTAAGCATTCTGATGCTAATAAAGATAAAATGGCTGAAGATGACTACGGGCCTCTCCTCACAGCTAAATCTTGGATCCAGTGGCTCTCTTCTGAGAACGTGGTGAAGAGGAGACTTCAGAGCATAGTTCCGAGAGCGTCTGAAGTATCATCCGAGTGGCTTTTCTTGTGGAGGGCTCCAGAGCACAGATACAAGTGCCTGCCCCTCCCCCTGGAGTTTTCACCAACCTGAGAAGCGGGTGACAGACGATGCAGGTCCAGCTGTTGGCAGTCAGCTGAGCGCTCAGCTGAGGTGGCATTTTCACAGGCCTGAGGCAACACTAGCTGTGGCTCTCGGGCCTCAGAAGCAAAGGTTGGTCCCCGGGTTCCCAGCCTTGGAGGCATGGCGGCCACAGGGTAAGGCCACGGGTCTGAAGGGCCCTGGTGTCTTGGGCAAGCTGGGCATACAGCTTTGGTTCCAGCTCAGCATGGTGTTCTCACTGAGGCTGTGTGATCTTTGGGCTTCTCACCAGATTGTTTTCTAGTACCAGGAAGAAGTGGAGCTTAACAATTTCTGCTCTCCCCATGGGTCATGCTCTGGGCTGAGTTGTTTGCCCCTCAGAGTATAGGACAAAGCTCCAGGCCCTTGAGCAGGACCTTTAGAGAAGTAATTAATACTAATTTTGGTCCTGAGGATGGGGTCTCAAGCCAATACGGCCAATACCTCATAAAAAGGGACTCCAGCAGGACTGTGAGGGTCAGCCAGCAGGGATAAAGGCCCTAGAGAAACCAAACCCTCCTACACTCTGCTCTGGACCCCAAGCCAAAGGTGCCTAAAAACACCTGCTACTTTAGTGCACCTAATGGGGTTATTATGAAGGCTCGTGGCAATAAGGTGCCCATGGCTGCTACTTCTCCTGAAAGCTCAGCCACACACAGTGAAACTGAAGTCAGGTTCTGTTCCTAAATCTCAGACACAGATGTGGCAGTGCCCTGCCCGCGCCCCATCCGCCTCTGTGTTCCCCAGCATCCTCCCAGCCTTCCTGAGCAGTGCCCAGATCCCTGTCCTCCTGCCCACCACTGCCTCCTGTCAGGGAGAAGAGGTGGCAGAGTCACCCACACTCAGCTCCCAGGCATGGTCCCTGCAGATGGAGTTTCCTTGCCCGTGACGCCCCTTGAGGCCATCCCTCCTTTCTCCCATCAACCCCAGACTTGTGATTCCTGGAATGTTCTCTCAAATAAACCACTGACTCAGAGCCTGCTTTGAGAGAATTTGAGCCAGGTGCAGAGGGAAGACAGCTGTGAGGATTCCTGTTGGTTTGTTGGGGTTTGTTTCCCCCCATTTTGCTTTATTTTCTGTTTACTTATTTGTAGGGTGAGCACAGGCCAGGGCCATCTGTGAAGGTCGGAGGACAACTCTGAAGCTGATTCTCCTTCTGCCATGTGAGTCCGGGAGCCTGAACTCAGGTTGCCAAGCAGCCAGACCATCTCACTGGCACGCCCACCTGTTCTTTGTTTAGTTTTAACAGATTGGGGTTTGGGGTCGAGCAGTTTTGGGCTGACGTCAAAACCAAGTGAAAGGTACAGAAATTTACTCATTGACCCCAGTGTGCCCGAGTCTCGCCAGGGTGACACACCCATCTTGACTGCTGAGCTCCACAGTACAGAAATTTACTCATAGACCCCAGTGAGCCCGAGTCTCACCAGGGTGACACACTCATCTTGATTGCTGAGCTCCACAGTACAGAAATTTACTCATAGACCCCAGTGAGCCCGGGTGAGCCCAGTGAGCGTCTCACCAGGGTGACACACTCATCTTGACTGCTGAGCTGCACACACGCATCAGTATCACCCAAAGTCGGCAGTTCACATCGGGGCTCGCTGGTGTCACTCTGAAATGTGCCCGGACCCGTCAGTGCAGTCTCAGTGGTGGTCCTGCCCTCAGAGGCCTCTACCTCTACACACACACCACACAGACGCGCGCACTCACGCTCACACACATCACACACACAAACACACACGCCTGGCAACTACTCCTTTCACTGCCTTGATTGTCCTTCCCCAGACAGGCTGTGTATTTGGTTTTGTGCATTATGGTGACCAAAGTTCCTCCTACCCGTTTTCTGGGCCCCGAGAGCCCAGCTGGGTGTAAGCAAATAACTTTTAATCTCTTAAAAAAAAAAAAAAAAAAAAAAAAAAAAAAAAGCTCGTGACACACAGCCATTAAGCATCCCTGGGACAATCTCCCGTTTCTTAACTCTCCAACAGGCTTGTGTTCAGCAGAGTGTGGCAATCCCTCAGAGGTGAAATTGCCTTGACAGAGTTGACTGTCTCTGGAGCACTTCCTCCTTTTTCCTGTCGCAGGACGTTCAACATCACACCAGAAGGATTTTCAACTCCGTTCCTTTAGAACCTTACTCTAAGTCCTTATCAGGAGGACTTCAAATCCCCAAACAGAGGGCCAGAATTATGGGGCGAGGTGCTTCAGTTTGAAGCACGGGTCCTGTCAGCAGCTGTCTATGATCTAGACATTTGGACCCAAGCCTACCTGACTCGAAAAAAGAAACCCAGGAAGGCTGTCTTTTGTCCCTCTTCTTCCTCCTGTGATAGCTACCAATAGGCAATCCATAGAAAGAAAACAAAACAAAAAAAAAAAAACAACCAAGCCCCAAATGACCTATTAGAGGAAAACACCCAGGACAAAGGACAAGGCCTGCATGAGGAAGGAGACCCGGAGGATTGCCCAGAAGGACAAAGGACAGGGCCCACATGAGGAGGGAAACCCGAGGATTGCCTGGGAGCAGATTTAGCTGCTTTAGGAAAAGCAATTGATCTAATCAGAGAAGCTTTATCCCCTAACCCTCAACGCCCACTGCTTGGTGTCAAGCCCTCTCGTGGCTTGGCTTCTCCACCTCCTTGGCCTCAGACCGGCCATCAGAGCCCTGCTCTTCCTGGCACCCTGCCTTGCCTGGTTTTAAAAGATAAGTGGCATTGCAAAAATCACTGCCAATCAGGTTCTGGCTCAATACCAAGCCGTCCCCAACAGAGAGGCTGAGGACCACGATGACATGTCTCCACTATAAAGTAAAACAGGAGGTGACGGTGTCGGGGAGTCACGGTCCACCAGGACAGAAAGCCCCGAGCTCAGCATGCAATGGAGGGCAGCCTTGGTTGGCAAGGCTTCCTCTTCTCTGCAGGGGACCCTGGACCCCCACAGCTTCTACCTTAGAGAAATTATGGGTCCAGTTCCCTTTCAGCAAGCACCTGGGATTCCCAGAACACCTTCCCATGTAAATGAGGTGTCTCAGTACCTTCGCCCTTCAGCCAAGCCCCCTTCCCCCCACGGCCAGTCCTACCCCCTCCTCAAAGTTCTGTACAACCTCGCTCACCCCAGTAAAGTTGATCTGCTTTCCCAAAGCTGGTTCCAGAAATCATCATTTCTGTCTGTACTCAAACTCCCCGTTCATCCCCTCTGTTCCTTTTACCCTGATCGGCCCATGATGCCCAGGAGCAAGGAGGGTCGAATTTTTAGATCAGCTTTTTGTTCATTTATATTGACCTCGTCATTCACCTGCCTCAGCCTCCTAAGTGACAACGTTGCGAACGAACACCACCAAGCCAGCTTTAAACACCTACTGAAGGGCTCTAGTAGGCCTGAGCACCGCAAATGTGGCTCTGGGAGGCCTTACCATACCGCACTGCCTTTTCTGCCATGAAATTTGCAGGCAAATGGTGGGATTTAGAAAATATAATCCTGAGTGAGGTATCTCAAAATCAGGAAGACACACATGGTATATACTCACTTATAAGTGGATACTAGACCTATGAGATAGGATAAACATACTAAAATCTATACACCTAAAGAAGCTAAGCAAGAAGGAGGACCTTGGGTAAGATGATCAATCCTCACTCAGAAAGGCAAACAGGACAGGCATCAGAAGAGGGAGAAAACAGGAAACAGGACAGGAGCCTACCACAGAGGGCATCTGAAAGACTCTACCCAGCAGGGTATTAAAGCAGATGCTGAGACTCATAGCCAAGCGTACAGGGAATCTTATGAAAGAAGGGAAAGATAGAAAGACCAGGAAGAGTCTGGAACTCCACAAGGAGAGCAACAGAACCAAAAAATCTGGGCACAGGGGTTTTTTCTGAGACTGATATCCAACCAAGGACCATTCGTAGAGATAAGAACATCTGTACAGATGTAGCCCGTGGTAGCTCAGACTCCAAATGGGCTCTCTAGTAAGGGGAACAGGAGCTGTCTCTGACATGAACTCAGTGGCTGACTCTTTAATCACCTCCCACTGAGGGGGATAAGCCTTACCAATCCACAGTGGAAGACAGTAGAGCCAGTCCTGATAAGACCTGATAGGCTAAGATCAGATGGAAGGGGAGGAGGACCTTCTCTTCAGTGGACTGGGGAAGGGACATGGGAGGAGATGAGGGAGGGGGGGCAGGATTAGAAGGGGGTGAGAAAGGGAGGACAGGTGGGATTGGGAGGGTATGTAGGTGGGGCTATAGCTGGGATACAAAGCAAATAAATAAAAAAAATTATATTAAAAAAAAAAAAGGCCAGGCTCCTCTTCCCAGCAGTGACCTGCCCTGTGGGGACAGTGTCTGTGTGGCAGTGTGGCAGGAAGGCCTCAGCAGGTGGTGTGGTCCCAGGCCCACACCCCTAAAGTAAATACTCACCTCCAAGGCCATAGCTCTGACTCTGTGGCTCTCTGCCGAGGGACCTTTGTGTGTTTTCAGAGGTTTTGTTTTGATTGCTCGGAAACTCAGGCTAGAAGTGGGAGGCATTCTGAGAGGAGCAGTGTCTAATGACAGCCGGGACCTCTTGCCCCAGGGGACACCCCAGCAACCAGGTTTGGCAAGACTGCCATCTACTTGTCCACACAGTCACTCCTTACTAACCATTGCCCTTCCCTGCCTCACTTCCCCACTGAAAGTCTTCCAACATACGCACTCTTGCGTGGTCTGCGCTCCTCCAGGGAACAGACAAAAGCAACAAAACCAGTCTCCATCAGTTTCTTTCCTGAAATACAGAGAAGGCAGCCCTTCCTGCATTGGCAGGGCCCCAGAGTCGGTATCTGTCAAAGCAGCCAGTCCTGGCCCCTGGGCCTGAGGAAGCGCCCAGCCTGGATGCTGGTTGCTGAAGAAATAAGATACCTGCAGCCCTTCATGCTGATAGGCACATCTCACACTGACAGGCTACCGGGGGTGTAGCACTATTTTTATTTTAAACAACCAGTTGCCATGGTAACATCTACATTAGCCCAGTCTTTATTCTAAATCACACAGAAAATGCCCTCAGGAAGGGAGAGAGAAGCCCTGGTGGGCGAGGGCCACCCTGGGACTCAAGCAGCAGCCAGCAAAGAGCCAAGTCCTGGCTGAGAGGTGGCCACGTGGCCACCTGTTTGAGCTGGTCTTCAGGCCCATGTCTCTCCCTGGGTCTCATTTGCAGTCAGTACCAAGGTTTGGAGCCGTGTGGGGGTCTACGTCCTGCACACGCAGCTTGCAAACTGCAGCTACTGCCTGGCTGTTTTTTCCCAAGTGAATTCAGTCATTTTCCAAGATCCTAGTGGTGGAAAGGCAGGAGTAGCCAGGGGGTGGCGCTCACAGCCCAGTCTGGTTCTCAGGGCCTGTAGAGTCGCTCCAGCACCGCCTGCGGCAGAACTTACCAGAAGGCTCATGAAGCCCAGCGCAGTGGGCTCTTCCACAACATCTCATAATCAATACCACTTATTCAGGATAGTTCTTGGCAATGGGCTTTAGCGGTGGGTATATCTGGCTCGTTTATAAGCTAGTTAGGCATCCCCACTCTGAAAGGCCTATCCTTTGGGATTCTTTGGGGCTATAAATGCTTCTGTGACAAATTCTTTTAACTCATTAGGATGATAGAAAGGGAATCTTTACAGTCTGAAGACAGGCAAGTGGATCTCTGTGAGATCCAGGACAGCCTGCGATATCTAAGTGAGACCCTATCTCAAAAAAAGAAAGGGGAAAAATGGTTCTCTTTGCGGACAGTTTCTCTAATAAAAAGAGCCAATAACACAGCAGAGGCTGTGGGAAGCAGGGAAGCGGATTCCATCAGCTGTCTCTTTCCTTCATCCTTCAGGCTCACTCCCTCCGCCACTCTGGAGGGCACAGTACTGCTTCTGCAATCTAACTCACCTCAGCTGTAAAAAACAGAAACAAGCTCTGAAAAAGTCCTACTAAGGTGTAGGTAATTGTCTCTAATTGTGGAAGAGAAGGAACTAGAACCCGGCTACCTTGAGGCTAGCCAGTGGCAGGTCATAAGCAAGCCGTCCTTTCTCCCTCACACTTTGGTATCCTTTCTCAGAAGCTGTCCACCTCATTTTCAAAGACAGGACCTCTCACTAAAGCTAGAGTTCACAAACAGGGCGAGATTAGCAGGCCCCAGGGACACTCCTGCCTCTGTGCTTAAATGTGAGCATCACCCATTCCCAGCTTCTCTGAGCCAACCCCGGTCCTCCAGTTTGTGCAATGGACACTTTTTGTCTGAGCCTTCTCCCTGGCCACTAGCACGGATTATTGGATTCTACTCTACATTGTACCCATATTTTAGAAAAAAAAAAAAATAGAATTGGGGTCACGAGCCTGCAAACACATTAAATAGGAGCCACCTTTTCTGACCTCTAACATGAACCTCCTTGATTGTGCTTACTGTCGGCCTTTGTGTCTTTAACTCTACTGGGCTGCTTTGTGTGTTTGCAGGAAAGAAAACAAAGGGGGATCTGATGGCTGCGGCTAGCGAGTGTTAGAAGCAGAAAGCTGGAGTGAGGTCTGCCTGTGTCCCGCTTCCCCAGCTCCCATTTACAGCAAGACATCTTCAGCTGTCAGTGCAGAAGAGAGAGGTGGGAGGGATGGTTTAATGCAATTTCCCTGCCCCACCCCACGAGGCTTCGGGATTCTTCACCACCTGGAATGCGAGCTCTTTCAGTGAAGGTCACCTTTAGAACCTGGCTCTGTTCCTATTCCATTAGCATTTCTCCAAGAGAGGTGTCGCTAGAACATCCTCCCCCCTCCCGCCCTGTTTCACCCAGCGCCCACAGGTATTTGAACAGATCACGGGCACCATTGCTTGCGTGTCAAACGCAAACAAAACAGTTCCGAAATTTGATCCTCCACAAAGCATGTGTACCTCAAGGATTAAAAGCCCACGAATGAACCGGTTGTTCATTTCTGTTCTGGCGAATGAACACGACTTTCAAGTCTGTGGTTATTTATGGATTGCGGGAGTTTGAGCTTGCCACAGTGCACGGCCTCTAAGAGAACACACATGCCACCCAGCAGAGACACACGGGCTTCCCTGAGAGGCGTCTGCACTGTGGACAGCTCTTGGGGTTTCCTGACATCAGAAGAGAAATACGTCATCCCTCCACTCACCACGTATGCCCAGGAATAGTCATCTGTACAGCCTCAGGTTCTCATTTGTTTGGTACGTAACAACCTCCATTTGGATCAAAATCCAAGAGAATAGAAAATATCAGCATCAAAACAGCTAGGAAGGGCTGGCGAGCGGGTCAGAGGGAAAAGGTGTGCGACAGCCTGCGTTCCTGGGACCCGCACGGCAGGAGCAGAGCTGCTCCACAAGCGTGCGTGCGTAGACATGCACACGTGAACACAAAGAGATAGATATTTTGAGGAACTCAGTATTTTTAAATGATAGAGCGTGGCGTTAGACTTCAGAACCTCTGTCTGGGAGTGCTGGCGCACACCTAGTCCTAGCACCTCGGGAGGCAGAGGCTGCTGCGTCTCTGAAAGCTCACGGCCAGACTGCTCTACGTAGAAGTTCCGTGGAGAGAGCTAGCGTCTTAGTGAGGGTTTCATCGCTGTGATGAAACGCTGTAACCAAAAGCAACTTTGGGAGCTGGACTACTTAAGAAAATGCTGTACAGGCTTGTCTACAGCTGGATTTGTTTTTTAAGATTTATTTATTTATTATATATACAATGTTCTGTCTGCATATACACCTGCACTCCAGGAGAGGGTACGAGATCTTGTTATAGATGGTTGTGAGCCACCATGTGGTTGCTGGAAATTGAACTCAGGACCTCTGGAAGAGCAGCCAGTGCTCTTACCCAGCCTTACAGCTGGATCTTATAGAGGCATTTTTTCAACTGAGGTCCCCTCCTCTCAGATGACTTTAGCTTATGTCAAATAAAACTAGCCAGCAGGCTTTGCCTTAAGAAACAAACAATGCCCCCTCCAAACCTTCTGGGTCCATTCTTCCCTACATTCCGTTATGTTGTGTTTTGTCTCTAGACAGTGTCTCACTAGAGAGCCCTAGCTGACCTGTAACATATTGTGTACAGGCTGGCCTCTAACTCACAGAGATCAACTGCCTCTGCCTCTGCCTCTGCCTCTGCCTCTGCCTCTGCCTCTGCCTCTGCCTCTGCCTCTGCCTCTGCCTCTGCCTCTGCCTCTGCCTCTGCCTC
>NW_026586383.1:11260047-11277717 GCF_907164565.1 Psammomys obesus
GCCTCTGCCTCTGCCTCTGCCTCTGCCTCTGCCTCTGCCTCTGCCTCCGCCTCTGCTTCCCAAGTGCTGGGAATTTAAAGGCCAGGAGCTGATGATATTATACAGGAAAGCTGTAAGAAAGTGTTGCTGACAGACACAACAGCTGAACAGTTTTCTGTGCCCCTGGCCCAGCATCGCCCAGGAGGTGATGGCTTAGTTCAGTGGCCTCCTCTGAGAAAGCTTCCTCTTCTGCAGTGGGTAAAAGGAGTGAAACATAGGGGCCTTTGGGTCTGGACACATACTTCAAATTAGGTTGATAGGAGGGGAAAGGCCAAAGGTCAGAAAGCCATAATTCAGGTCAAGAAGTCTCCAACGAATTCCTCTCCTTGCCCACCAGTGCTGTCAGAGATATGCAGGGAGCCTTGGATATGGGAGCCACGCTGGTATGGAAGACAAGCTCTATCCTAGGCTCATTTCTGTTTGTGTCACAAAACACTCTCACCAGGGGCAACTTAGGAGAAAAAGGGGTTTTGTCTTTCAACTCTAAGTTGTAGTCCATCACTACAGGAAGTCCCAGAGGCAGGAGCTTGAGACAGCTTGAGACATGACGTATACATTCACAGAACAAAAAGGAGCAAGCACATCCATCCTGCCCTCCACTTAAGTTGAGTGAGCTTTCTTTTCTTGCACTGTTCAGGGCCCACAAAATGGTGCTGCCCGCATTTCAGGCTCAACCAACAAGCAAAACAATTTCCCACTAAGACCCTCCCCAGATGATCCTAGGGTGTGTCATGTGAACAGTCAAAATCAACCCAAGCTAGCTTGGTCCCGAAGAAGGGGCAGGGTTACTAGCCCCCAGCAAGGGCTATCCTCAGACAAATGGCCATATGGAAAATGCACGACTCACTCACCCACTGTCTCCCTGGTAGTTCCTGCTAGATGAGGGTCTAGAGCCTTCTTTCCCTCCTTCTTTGACTTTCAGTTTTAGTCAGTCACTGACCATAAAAGCAATGTTGGAACCAGAGCTTCTGACATTGTACAAAGCCCCTCTGGAGGACAGTGTTTTCTCAGCATCTCTCTATTATCTCAGTTAAGACAGATACCAATGGAGCCATAGGCACCCCAAAACACACACACACACACCGTGGCAGGGTAACCATTCAGAGGCCTGAGGCTTTCCTGACATGGGTTTCTGCTCCTTTTCTCTCACAAGTGTTAGACACAAGTTGTCATCTGAAGCTCTGTCTACCAACTTCTGCTTCCCTCTCCTTTCTCCTCCACAGCTCTCCCTGAATAAATCCACTTCTCTAGTTCTGTTGCATCCGAGTCTAAGCTGGCTTGGAGCTGTCCAGGATCATGGTGCTGATATCGGGAATGTGCTGCGCAGACACAACCCGTGTTGGCCTCTGTGGCTGGGTGACCACTGTGTGTATTCTGTTCATCATCCTTATCTGGGGACGCGTAGCTGGCGTTGTCACAGGGCTTATGCAGAAGGTGGGGCACACAGAGATTTCGGGGATCATGAAGCCTGGTCTCCTGAGATGCCTCTCGGAAAACACAAATGCTGCTGAAATCTGCAGTCACCCTCAGTCAGTCACATCCCCGGAAACAGGGTCATGCTGGCTTCTGCCTCTCCTGAGGTCTGCTCTTCTTCAAGTGCCTCACAGTGAAATCCAGCAGGAAAAGTCTCATCTGGAAATGCAGCTCCCTGTGGCAGAAGAGGAGGGACCACAGGCAGTGTGAAGACAACAAGGCACTCCCAAGATGGACAGGAGTTTGCCCTTTGGTGCCAGCAGATGTCACCTATCATATGAGGTACCGAAGAAGGAGTGAAGCAGATAGAAGAGAGCTTCTTGACAGTGAAGCTTGAGGGCCACCCCACCAGCTGTGTGATAGTGGACCTGCAACATAATCTCTCTGAGAACCTCTTTCATTGTGTGTCCGTGTACCTACATATCCGGGTGTGTATTTGTTATCTGGGACATGGTCAGCCAGGCATGGTGGCTCTGGCCTTTAGTCCCAGCATTGGGAAGGCAGAGGCAGGCTGCTTTCTGAGTTTGAGGCCAGCCTAATCCATAGAGCAAGGAAAGGCAGGGCTACACAAAGAAACCCTGTCTCAAAAAACCGAAAGAGAAATGGAAGGTCTTGCTATGTAGTCTTGGCTGGCCCAGAAATCACTATGTGAATCAGGCTGGTCTCAAACTCAGAGATACATCTGCTTTCAACTCCCAAATGCTGGAATTAAAGGTGTGTGTGTGTGTGTGTGTGTGTGTGTGTGTGTGTGTGTGTGTATGTGTGTGTGTGTGTGTGTGTGTGTTATACATAGAGAAGAATGAAATTCCATCATTTGCAGCAGTAAGGATGACTCTATAGGGGATCATGTTACATGAAATAAGATAGACTCAGGGAGAAAAATACTGTATGTTTTTCCTCACATGTGGAAGGCTATCTAAAAGAAGAAGTTAGTCTGAAAGCAGAGTAGGGATTGTTAGAAGTTTGGTGAGAGAAGAAGGGGAAATTGGTCAGTGTTTGCATGTAAGAAAAAATATACCGAAACCTATTAATATGTATGATTTGAGTGTTACATTTTAAAGTAAATAATAAGTAAGATAAAACCCAGAAAGGTACCTGGTCCTAACTGATTTGTATAAGGAATCCTTATGTCTACAAATGTAGATAACAGCAGCAGTCTCCCGAATTCAGTAACTGATTTATAAATGCAAAGTAAATAGCATGTAGTGAAAGAAGAAAGCACCTCCCTGAACAGAACGTGTGCGGATGTAGAGGAACCCCGTGTTGACGAACTGTCAGAAACACTGGGCAGCATCTACTTAGAGATGCCGTGAAAGAGCAAAAATGAAACATTGTCACGGAGGCAAGCACAGTTATCAGGAGCTGCTAACCATGCGGGGAGCAAAGGGGAACGGTGGGAGGCCGGGGATTTAGCTCAGGCTGCCAGCCACCGGGAGCATTATCTTTGGCTGTGTATTTAGTTCTGAACTTCCAGAAATGTCACCTGGAAAATTAGAGCTTTCCACTATCTTTTAGAGAACTCCATTCATTGCTGTTAAAAACCATCAACTTTGTTTTTATCTGGGTTTGGTTGGTTTGTACCCTTGACTGCTTTCATGTTTTTCAAGACAGAGTTTCTCCATGTAGCCTGGCCTAGAGACCCCATGTCCCTCCTGCTTCAGCCTTCTGAGCACTGAACCACAGGCAGCCCAGTCTCCTCTCAACTGTTTCTTTTATTTTTGTCAAAAAAAAAAAAAAAAAAAAAAAAAAAAAAAAAAAAAAAAAAAAAAAACTAGGGCTCATGCAGAATCAGACCCCTTGGGGACAATGAGAAAAGAAAAGACTTAACAAAAGCCCAGCCGAGCACAAGCAGGAGAAATGTGAAACAGCAGTCTAGAAGCTGTGCCCTCCTGTGTTGCGTGCCCCCTTTGGTCCTCTGAGCTTCCAGCTTTCTGACAAAGGGATGGGCGGCTGCAGAAACCATCTCTTGACAGGGTCACAAGCCTCTAGTTTCTAGTCCCAGCATCCAAAGGCTCTGAAAGATTTATTTGTGACTCAGTCATAAACCTTGCCCTCTGCTGATGGGAGGTTATTTTTAGTCTTGATGCTAAGCTACATGAATATTCATGAGTTTGGCTGCAGAAATATTAATATGTTGATGATACTATGCCTCTCCAGGCTCCACTGGGGGTGATAGGAGAATGATATACATACCAGATTAACTTCTCACTACCCTCCAGATTCTGAACTCTGGTTTTGAGACAAAGGATTACAGATTTACATTTCACGGTACCCGGTGGGTGGCATCACTCCCTTTTAAAGATAGGCTAGATTCAGAGATGTAACTACTCAGGAGCGCCCAGTCAAAAGCAAAATGCAAAGACTGACAGAACAGGGGATACGGACTGTGACTCCTGACAGAGCAGACATAGTACTGACAAGCTGATTGTACCTTCAGGTGGAGCTGGGACCTGGAGGGAGGGGTGTGAGCACACATGTGGACGTCAGACGTCAACTGGCCTGTCTGGATACAAACCCCAGGGCCCCTCCTGTCTCTGCCTCGCAAGCACCATGCCCAGCATTTTTTTAGTTTATGGGTTCTGGGATTAAATTTATGTTTGCACAGCAAGCATGTTACTGATAGAGCTATCTCTACAGCCAGGGCTGACGCTTTGTAATACGCTAAATGCTATAAAAAGAGTCTTGCCACTGGCTAAGCCACACTGTTGGATTTCTCACCAGCTCTGAGAGGCCTTCCCATCTGCACTCAAGGAAGCTGCACTCTCTGAATTAAAAAGATGTGTTTCTTCTTGTCCTTTAAGAGCAAAGGAACTTGGGAAAGAAGCTTCCTTGCAAAAATGGAGGGGGGAGCATACTAGACTGGAATCAAAACAAATCATTTTTGCATGTTAGTCAGGTGCCTGATTGAAACTGCATAGCTGCTTCGAGAGAAGAATATTAAAGGCAGATCACTGCTAATTTAAGCGTAACTAATTTAAAAGACATACCTCAAAATAGACACATGGAGAATCTCCTAAACTCCATCTGCTTTGTTTGGTGGGCTGGGCCTGGGTTGGGAGTCCCAGTGTCATGGCATTTGTCCCTGTAGATGCAGATCTGAAAATCTCGCCAGTCCATCCCAATTTAGTCCCGTCTTCAGAATAAACAAAAAGAAACCAGGAAAGACCAGAAACAAATATCCAAGGAACCTGCGTCCTGCCCACACAGAACCCAAGAAAGGAATCACCCAAGAATAACCAGTGATGTCTTGATGGCTCTCCTGCAGCCAGCCTCAGAGGGCCGGCAGCTGATGCATGGCTGGTGAAAGAGCATGCAACAGCATTCCGCTCTGTCTCTATTGCAACATGTTCATCCTCCAGGACATCTAGGACTAGACAAGACAAAATGCAGCTTCACTTGAACTCTTTCCCATCTTTTTTTTTCTTAAACTACATGGCTAGAGGGCCTGGTTAAAGAAGCCAGACCAACTCCATGACAGGCTTCATTTTCTTACTGAGACAGAACAGGCCTGAGTTTTCTTTTTCTCAGAAGTAGAAATTTCAGTTGCAGAAACATACACACACACACACACACACACACACACACACACACACACACACAGAAAATGGGCAAGGAATCAGAATTGGCCAAGACATTTGGCCTGGGGAGGTATGGTTGTTTAACTGACAGTCTGAAAAGCCCCTAAGTCCTCACCACAGTCACATGGCCTCCTTAGGCACCTACTAGTCCTGATCAGAGTCACGTAGCCTGCACGGGCACTGGTCAATCCCAATGGAGGTCACATAGCCCCCATAAGTACCTACCAGTTAGGGCTAGTTTAAAGCAATTTAGAGAACCTCCTAGCCCCTGATCAGGGCCCTAGCCATCCCCAATGCACTTGTACCCTTGCTTCTGATGTGCACCAATCAAAATAAAGATGACCTAACCGCCCCTGAAGTCCCACAGTTGGCTTTAAATAGAGCCTGTGTGCTCATCCGGGGTCACTATTTCTGTCTGAATGGTGATCCCTGCGTGCTGGACTTCTGCAGAATAAACACTCTTTGTTGTGTGCATGCACTTGAGTCTGGGCGTCTCCATCAGGGAGTTACGGACCCTAACATCTGGTGCAGTGGCAGGGAATCTGATGGCGCCCCTGCTCAGGCAGTAGAGCATTTAAAGGGAACCTTTAATTTACCTGCCAACTGGAAGGTCAGGAGGGCGCCCCATCAGGTATGTTGGTCTGTTTGTGTGTGTTTGTCTGTGTTTCTGTTTTTGGTTTTCTTTGGTGTTGGAATTGCCCTCAGAGTTAGCAAATGCACTGGAGAGGTCACCACCTGCCCCTACCCCAAGGTGGCAGAAGACATTCCTGCCACCTCTTTTGGGAGAAATTGAAGGTTTTCATTTCGGTTTGGGGAGAGCCTGAACGCTCTCAATTGGTTTTTGTTTCAGCAAACAGTCTCTTTTCATACTGCAGACAGCCAAATTCTCTGACCAAGCTTTTTGGCTTTTGTTTACTCTTTCCCAAGAATGTCTGTTTGTTCATCTGTATCTGTCTGATTGTAACAGTTGTTGTCCTGTTGCTTCATTTCCTGTAATAATCTTTTGTTTTACAGGGTGGGCCAGGCACAGACCATTCCTCTAGGCCTCGTCCAGTCTCACTTTAAGGAATTGAGGTGATAGCAAATGGTAATGGCTTGCTTGTCCACCCCAGAAAGCTAACAATCTTTTGCAGGCCTTCAAAGTTGGAAGGCCAGAGGAAGGGACATTCCACCTTTCCACAGTCTACAGAGTCAAAGAAATAGCCTTCGGGAAGTTGGGGCACCCTATCAGGTACCCTGTACAGTAACCTGGCAATATTTGGTGGAAGGCCCCCCTCTTTAGCTGAGCTCTTTCCTTCCTCTACCAGCACGAGCAGCCCTCCTTCCGGTCAGAGGAGGGTCCAGCCAGAGGCCAGAAGTCCTGCCCTTTTCAGTGCCCACCGAGGAGGAGTTGGACCCTCCTCTCCACCCTGCCCCAGAGCAGGCCCAAGGGGAGGGACACAATAGCCATGGGAAGTGGAAGCCCAGGAGTGTGGGGGAAAGGGAAGGGGTCAGGAGATGGAAACCCAGGGAAACGGAGGGAGGGATAGGGATAGAGATTCCTTGGATTCTCCAAGGGGCCATGCACACTCTCTGGAGCTGCACGTTGGCCTGACTCCACGAGGCCCTGCCCCTGCAGCAGTCAGCCTCGCCAGGTGCAGTTGGTAACAGTTCCAGACATGCAGCCCTTTCTCTAGCAGCGATTTGCACAACCTGAGGGCCCAGAGCCCCAACTTCCAAGAAGCCCTCCACCCTCATAAAACCTTTAGATTCTCTTATGTGGACACATCAGCCCACTTGGGACGACTGTCAACAGCCTCTGTACACCCTCTTCACAGCAGGGGAGAGGGGCCACATTCTGGGGGCAGCCCAGAAATTGGTCCTTGGAGCCCAGACCCCAGCAGAGATCATGCAGCTTTTCCCTTAAATCACCAAACTGGGACCATCACACTGCTCCAGGTAGGGAGCAGCTCCAGGTTTACTGCCAGAGTCTGATGGGGGGTGGGGCTCCAGGAAGCTGCTAGGCAACCATACATTTGTCTCAGATACCTGAGATAGTACAGGAAAAAGGTGAGTGGTGAAGAGGGGCTGATGGGCATCAAGGGCAGAGGAAGAAAGCTTCCTTCATGTCCAGGACAGTGTAGACCGTCTGTTCAGGGGGCAGGCATAGCGGTTGGGTACAGTGGGATGTATGTCTTCAGCCAATTTGTTGATCTCCCGAAGGCTCACAATGGTCCATAGTCATTTGAATGGGGCTTTCTCACAGGCAGAAGGGGGCGTTCAGATCCTGCTCATTTGATGTGAGAGTGATGTATCCAGGTCCGGATTCCATCCTCCTTAACAGCCATTGGGGAGGTCAGGATCACAGGGTGAGGTCCCTTCCACAAAATCCATTACTGTTGCCCCCCAAATACCTGGTACCATCCCAAAAGAAGCTGCTTCCGTTGGTGAAGAGTATGCATTCTGCATGTGGCCAGGGATCGTCTGTCAGATCAAGCTCTGGATAGGTTGCAACACGATGCGGCATTCATGCTGAACTGTTGAGTCAGGATCTGGCAAGAGAGTTGCTGGGCTGAGAGCTGACTTGAGACATGCTGTGTGGGGGGCAGGTTGAAGAGCAGGGACTGATAATGTGCCATCCTAGCATTTAGCCAGCGATCAGGTAGGTTCTTAAGAATTCCCTATATAGCATGAAGGGTGGTGATGACAAGTTCTTGTCCCATGGTAATTTTATCTGCATCTTTAACCAATAGGGTGGTGGCAGCCACAATACAGAGGCCAGGGGGCAATCCCTGAGCCACTGAGTCCATCTTCTTTGATAAGTAGGCCACAGGTCTCTTCGGTGGCTGTGTTAAGACCTCTTTAGCTATGTCCTGTTCTTGTCCACCTATAAATGGAACGGTTTATAAATATTAGGTAGTGCCAGGGCTGGCACTTCTAACAGGGTCTGTTTGAGTCTCTGGAAAGCATTATCCATTTCAGGAGTCCAGTTCAAATCATTTTCTTGGTCTCTCGTGACTTCATATAGGGGTTTGGCAATTTCAGTAAACCCAGGCACCCAGAGCCTGCAAAATCCAGCTGATCCCAGGAATTCCCTCCCCTGTCTCTGAGTGGGGGGACACCATCTCCACAGCATACATTTCCTAGAAAGTCACTGTCACCACAGATCTGATCATTATGACTCGCAAATTAGGGTTGTTTAGATGGTACTGCAGTCATTTTGGCCAGGTTCACCGAGGCAGACAAAAGGAGAAATTGGGACACCGGAAACGAATCTGGGGATTGCACACGTATCCTGTTTGGGGGCCGGAGGGCCCTGTAGGCTGGACCCTGGGATTTATGATCAATATCCTACTGTACAGTCAATTTTCCCAGGCCTTGGGCCTCCCTAAGAAGCTCTCAGAACCAGCCCAGGGCCAGACTCAGAGTAAACCAAGGTCATCCACAGCATCCCCCAAGTTAGAGTTTTATCCGAAAATAAACAGACCCAGACCCCCGTAAAGGCCCCAACTCCTTCCGACACCATTTTGAACTACCCTATTGAACTACCCTCTTCTTCCCCACCTATGATCACAAACTGCCATCAGGACCTCTGGAGCTCCTAGAAGCCACTTACGAAGCAAGGCTTCAAGCCCTGACCTTACTGAAGCCTGTTTGTTATGCTTGGACGCTAAACCTCCATAGTACGAGGACACTGCGATTATGGGAAACTGTCCTGTATCCTCAGACGCCATGGCTTGCAGATGACAACAACCCAAAAATACAAGGTTGACATTACAACTGCTGACAGGGAGAGGGTTCTGCAAAGGCCACACCGTCTCTTCGGGACACCCCCACCTTTGCAACAGAACACTAGCGCCAACAAATACAGGACTCCTTACTCTTCCAGAAGATGGCTGGTGGGTCTATACCACTGGCTCACTCCGTGCATGAAGGTCCAGGTTCTGAATCACACCAAAGACTTTTTGCGTACTGGTACAGCTCATCCCAAAATGATTTATCATCCAAAAGATGATATTTACCATCTCCTGGAAAACAATATTAATTACCAGGTAAAAAGGGAGCCCATTACAGCTATTACTCTGTCTCTTTTATTGGGACTAGGTATAGCAGGAGCTGGTGTGGGGATCTCAGCCTTGATACTTCAAAATAAACATTATCAGACCCTCTAAGAGGTTGTAAATGTGGATATTATTAATACAGAAAAAATCCACTTCTCACTTACAGGAGTCCTTTTCATCCTTCTCTGAGGTAGTATTGAAAACAAAAGAGGTCTAGATTGTTATTTCTTCAACAGGGAGGCTCATGCAGTCCCCTTAGGCAGGAATGCTGTTTCAGTGTAGACCGCTTTGGGGTGGTCAAAGAATCCATGGCCTTAGTCAGAGAGGGCCTGCTCAAACAAAAACTAGAGGAGGGACAATCACTAAACTGGCATGAATCAATGTTTAATCGGTCCCCATGGTTAACAACACTGCTCTCAGCCATAGCTGGACCGTAGTTCTTTCATTAATTGCCCTCACAATTAGGCCCTGAATGGTCAATAAGCTGATCCAATTTGTGAAAGAATGAGTTTCAACTGCCTAGCTGATGATTCTTAAACAACAAGAGCAACCCTAGGAACATCTCAAGGATTCGAGATGGAAGCTCTCAAGGCGGGAATAAGAGGACCAGATTAAAGAAGCCAGACCAACTCCATGACGGGCTTCATTGTCTTACAGAGATAGAACAGGCCTGACTTTTCTGTTTCTTAGAAGTAGAAATTTCAGTTGACTCAGAATTGGGTAAGGTTGCTTAATTGCCAGTCTGAAAAGCCCCTAAGTCCTCACCACAGTCACATGGCCTCCTTAGTCACCTACTAATCCTGATCAGAGTCAGATAGCCTGCACGGGCACTGGTCAATCCCAAATGAGGTCACATAGCCCCATAGATACCTACCAGTTGAGGCCTGTTTAAAGCAATTTAGAGAACCTCCTAGCCCCTGATCAGGGCCCTAGCCATCCCCAATGCACTTGTACCCTTGCTTCTGATGTGCACCAATCAAAATAAAGATGACCTAGCCGTCCCTGAAGTCCCACAGTTGGCTTTAAATAGAGCCTGTGTGCTCATCCGGGGTCACTCTTTCTGTCTGAATGGTGATCCCTGCGTGCTGGACTTCTGCAGAATAAACACTCTCTGTTGTGTGCATGCACTTGAGTCTGGGCGTCTCCATCAGGGAGTTACGGACCCTAACAATTGTAGTGGCACATGCCTTTAATCCCAGCACTTGGGAGGCAGAGGCAGATCTCAGATCTCAGAGTTCAGGTCAGCCTGGTCTATCCTGAGTTCCAGGATAGCCAGGATACACAGAAAAACCATTTCCAAAAAAAACAATGAAACAAAATCTTTAAAATGCTATTATATTCTATTTATTCAGTGTGTGTGCATGCGTGCGTGTGTGTGTGTGTGTGTGTGTGTGTGTGTGAGTGTGTGAGTGTGTGTGTGTGTGTAGCATGCATGTTTACATCAGAGAACAACTTGCAAGAGTTCATTCTCTCCTACCATGTGGGTCCCAGGGATCAAACTCAGGTCGTCACACTTGGCCGCCATCACCCTTACCCATTGAGCCAGCTTTCTGGTCCAAATCTCCCCTTCTGGGCTTCCCCCCCTCTCTTTTCCTGCCACACCCACTCCTCACTGCATTCTTATCCTGAACAACAAGCACCTCTGCTTTCGTGTCAGTCTGCCAAAGATCATTGCACCCAGGTTCCAGAATCTCAGTATACACCGTAAACGCCACGCTCTGTGGTGAATGACAAACTCGGGGTAAGTTCTTTCCATTTCTGAGAAGGACCAACTGGAAATATCAACTCTCCCTGAAGAACTCATAGTTCAGCCTCTGCGCCCGAGTGGGATAGAGTGAGAGAGGAGTGAAAGGAGAGCACGCAGGTGCTGAGCCAACCTCTCTCTAGAAGTAAGACAGCACACAGCAAGGTGTGGTGTCCTGCTGAGAGGTCTCTTCTTCACCCTCCCTAGCAATGACAGGGCCCAAGGTTATAAAGGGATGTGTTTGCTCAGCTAACCTCCATTCCTGTGGGGCGTGGCCGTGCATTTGTGAAGACATCGATTTACACACCTTCCCTGTGCCCAGGTGAAGGGAGCTGACTTCCCTGACTTCATACCAGGGGATGAAAGCTGCCAACCCCGAGGAACGGAGGAAACCAGAGTGGAACCTCTCAGCCCAGCTTTCAACCTCGTGGCATCCCGAAGATTGTCACAGGACCAGAAAGAACCTTTCCTCGTGATAAATCAAGTTATTGAGGTTCTGTTGATTAGTCAAACCAATGACCCAGTTAATGTGGTTCCTTAGAGCAGAGTAGAATTACTGACTAGATGGTAAATAAAAAGGAAAGAAGCTGCCTCAGCCTGAATCTCTCCTCAAAGACATAATGTGAGGCTCAAACCAACTGTTTATCAGAAAACACTCCCAGGAAAGAGGAGTGGACAGAGAAGTGGGAAGAAACTGAGCTGTAAACTGTATAATATCAGGCACTGCCCCCCTCCCAGGGTACTGGGACGAACACCTTGGGGAAGTTCTAGAAACACCTTAGGTCTGACTAAAGCATGTCACAATCACAGGAAAGACCTGCCCTCACCAGACCTGGGGGATGCCAGCCAAGGACTCAGTGCTCACACAGACTTCTCTCCAAAGCTCTTCCTGCATGTCACAGCCAGGGATGGAGGCCGTGGGACACTCCCTGAAGACAGCCAGAAAAGAAGGTCAATGTGGCCAGGTGCCTCACATGCCTGCTGCCGTGCGATGGCCTGTTCCCCTTCAAACCGTGAGTCAGGGCAAAGTTCTTGTTGCTTAAATTGCTTTTGTCACACTCCTGATGAGATTTGATAGACTAAGATCAGAAGGAAGGAGAGGAGGACCTCCCCTATCAGTGGACTTGGGGAGGGGCATGTGTGAAGAAGGGGGAGGGAGGGTAGGATTTGGAGGGGAGGAGGGAGGTGTTTATGGCAGAATACAAAGTGAATAAAGTGTAATTAATAAAAAAAAAATACAACAACATGAAGAGCCAAAATAGATTTGAAAAATTAAAGAGAAAATGTTAATTTGGGTGTTTTGTGGCTCTCCCTTACTCATTTGCTAAGAGGTTTTTATTGGGAATGGGGGTTGAGTTATGTTTAACAGGTTTAAAAGAAATATAACTTTCAAAACAAGTGCTTTTGTCAGATATTTTATCACATCACCCAAAGAGCGACTGATACAGTCTCATTTCACCAAGGATTCCAGGAACCACGTGATGGGCTATATCCTGGAACGCATGACCTTCTGGCATCCTGGCAGCTATCCCCTTTCTCCCTCCCCCTCTTCCGTTCCTTTTTACCCTTCCCCTTCTCAAAAACCACAACCAACCAGCAAATTCCTGCTCTTTTTTTCTCCGACTGTTCTGTTCTCAAGCCCCTCCGGATCCCTTGCACTTCCAAAGGCTTGAGGAAGCCCTGCTTCCAAATAAACCCAGTCTCCTCAGGGGAACATCTGATAGGTGGTCTGCCCCTCAGAGCAGGCGTGGCTGGGCTCCTTAGGCCTCCAGTTCGTTTTCTCGTTAACCAAATGTAACTACGAAAGCAACAAGCAAATGATCCAACCCACTTGACAGGTACGGGGAGGATGGGTGCCTTGAAGAAATGGATGAAAGGGGAGCCCCAGCAGTGGATGCTCGGAGGGAAGCCCCGCTGGAGAGAACAGGGGATAAAAATACCTCTTGGCCCTGGGTATCTCATGGGAAATGATGAAAATGTTGACCGAACAGTTTAAAGTGTCTTTGAAGAAAAAAGAAAAAAAGGGGCACCCAACCTTTTAAGGCTCCGTGGATGTCGCCTGCTGCTCTTGCTGAAAAGAAAACGCATTTAGCCAAGGTGTGGGGTTTTAGGCACGAGCTTTAAATAGGTAAAAGGCAGTCCTGCCACCCTACCGAGTAGATGCTGGGGGCAACAGGGTGGCCAAGAGAACAACAGCTGTCTCCAAGCATCGAAGTAGTCACAAAAAGGAACAGCAGGTCAGAAGCACAGGGGTCATCGGCCCAATAAACACCAGAGGAGTAAGGCAAGTTAAGGAGACACCCACCATTTTGCTTGTGGGACCTAAACAGAGACACTGAGTGGGTGAGCAGAGGCTTGAGGCCAAATTCTCAGAGGAGAAGTCAAAGATGGATATAAAATTTGGAAGATTTAAATATTAGTCCAAGGGACAACACAGATGTCAGCCAGAAGAGGGTACGGGGCTGAGCGCTGAGTGTCACTGATATTAGAGCCCAGCAAAGCACCATGCAGGTCTCCTGGCCCAGCCTCACCTAAGAACATGAGGCTTCCAGAAATACAGACCAGCCCCCCACCCCCAAACACACTTAGAAACGTGCAGCTTGCCAGGCCCACGGCAGCCGGTTCACCCTCTTCTGCACTTCAGACAAGGATTCCTAGCCAACTGCTCCAAGTTGCCCAGTCTGCCATCTGCTCACACCATTTCACATCCATATCCCTTAGGAAGTCAAAACCTGGATCCGAACTCTGCTGAGCAAAACAGAAGGACTTCCCACAGTCAGCACTGCAGCCCAGTGAAGGGCATAGCACAAGATAGAAAGGAGCATGGCTTCCTCGTCCGAAAGACCTGTGTTCGAATCCTGCGTCTGTTGGAGATTTGCCGGGTGATCTCAGGCAGTGTAGCTAATCTCTTAGAAACCATCTTCCCAAGTGAGGTGGTGATGCTGTCGCCCACGGCAATGCTTCCTTCTGATCAGCGACTGCAGATCTTTCTGTCTGTTGTCCTGGAGACATCTGCTTCCACTGTAGAAGCTTCAGCCCACACACAGACTGTTCTCCCTCTTCCCGTGATCACCTTAAGTCCTCTTCGGACTAAAGCGGAATAACACAGAGCAAGATTTTAACAATTACCCTGGGGTAGGAGCGGCTCTGCGGCCCTACCCTGCTGCCTTGGGGTAGGAAGGTAATCTGTAATTCAGAGAAGGGATGAAATGCTTGCCTCACATTTTGAGCTTCCCACCTCTGAAGGCTGAGACTTTTGCAATGTCTTTGGAGACCCTTGTGAAATGCAGTGTGAGTGGCCACACTGAGCCCTGTTAATAGGGCTGCTGCCTTTTAACTATTTGTGTTCATTTTTATGTGCATTGGTGTTTTGCATGCATGTATATCTGTGTGAGAGCGTCAGATCTTGGAGTTACAGACAGTTGTGAACTTCCATGTGGGTGCTGGGATTTGAACCCGGGTCCTCTGGAACCGCTGAGCCATCTCTCCAGAGGCTGCTGGTAAGTAGGTGACTTGCACACTGATCTGCAGACAAACCCGTGTGAAATAGGAAGGGTGGGTGAAGGCTCCATGCACAATCCCGCAGCAGTGACTTCCGGGAATTTATGAAAGTCTGTAACATTTCAAAGCGTCTCCCCTTCAGACCTAAATGAACGAAACCCGCAGACCCCCTTTCTCATTCTCTTTGGGTGTGTGCGAGAACATGCGCATGGATGCACCTGGCGCAGCACATGTGTGGAGGTCAGAGGGCGACTTTGGGAGCTGGTTCTCTCCTTCCACTCTGCTTCTCCCCCTGTGCTGCTCACTCCAGAGCCAGGCGCTTCTCGGGCTTCCACGTCCCGCCTCGCATCAGGAGTACTCACGGTACTTACAGCTGCATGCCGCCGAGCCTGGTTTTGTAGCGTGGTTCCAGGGTTTCACGCAAGAACTTTACCTGCTGAGCCAGCTCACCAGCCCTCGCACACTTCACGTCTTTGGGGGCTTTTCTGATAGGCTTCTGTGCTTGCGTCTTACTTTTTGTGGTTCTAGTGTGATGTCCACTCCCAGAGCCTGCTGTAGCAGAGTCGTACTGAGGATCCATCTGCTCTGCCTTCACACAGACCCGACATGTCTCATGGACACAGCAGATTCGAGTCTCAGCCCTGGCCTCACCGCACTCCTGGATCTCAGTGATCTTCAGTGAGGACAAACCAGATCAGTTCTATAGGAAAGGGCACATGACAGAGCTCTGAAGCAAGCCACAGCAGAGGAGTCAAGGATGGACAAAGGGATGACACCCAACCTCTTAGAATAATGGTGCTGATTTCTCCTTTCAACAGCCCCTTCACATTGTACCAGCCAGAGGTCAGAGGTGGGGATGGGGTGGACAATAGAATAAAATGTGGTGAGAAGTGGGGGTACCTTTGGTGGGCCATACCCAAGGCATACCCCTAAGAAATTATGCCATGTAACAGATTTAGTATAAAAGATTTATTGGGAGAGGAGAGAGCAAAAGGCTGTCTCAGATTATGGAGAAAGATAGCGGCACACAGGCAGGAAAACAAGGTGAAAGAGAGAAGGAAGAGAAGAGAGGAGGGGAGGAGAGGAGAGGAGAGAGAAGAGGAGAGAAAGAAGAAAAGAGGAGAAGAGCAGGAAGAGAAAAAAGAGAAGAGGAGAAGAGAGAGAAGAAAGAAAGAGAGGAGAGGAAGAGGCAAGAAGGCAGAGGTGGGGCCAGGGAGACGTCTGGGGTGTCTGGGGTCCCTTTTGGGGCAAGCACACATCTGGGGCCCCTGCAGGCAGCAGGAGGCAGGCTGCTGCTGAGTCCCGAGAGCAGGCCAGTGGGAACGCCTGATTGCTGACAGTAGGAATCGGAGTGATACAGCATCTTCCGGACACGACGTGGCCCACTGCACTCCACCACGGAGAGTTTTGCAAAGCTGACAAGCTATTTGCGGGCGTTTCTCTGTGGGCACGGATGTGCGCAGTTCTTCCTCCCAGTCCACAGAAGGTACTTCAGAGTTGTTTGCACCACCTTTTTACTAGCAGTGGGTGCTTCGGAGAGGTATGTTGACCTGTATGTGGAGATTGCAATCAAGGAAACATGTCTTTCAGACCCAGAGAGAGCGTCTCGGAGCTGCCTTGAGGAGTCAGCACTAACCCTCCTACACACGTCAGTCTCGTCCCTCAGCTCCCCACTTTTCATCAGGTAGCCGTTAAACACCAACTACAAACAAAACTATTTTATTTCTTTACTTTTTGTGTTTGTTTTGTTTTGTTTTGTTTTGTTTTGTTTTTGAGACAGGGTTTCTTTGTGTAGTCCTGGCTGTCCTGGAACTCTCTGCAGACCAGGCTGGCCTCGAGCTCAGAGATCTGCCTGCCTCTGTCTCCCAAGTGCTGGGATTAAAGGTGTGCACCACCATCGCCCAGCTAGCAATTTATAATATTAAAAGACCATGGAGCCAGTGAGATGGCTCGGCAGGTAAAGGTACCTAATGACCCGAGTTCGTTCTCCAGAACTCACATGGTGCCAGGAAAGAACCAACTCCTGCAAGTTGTCATCTGCCTATGTATGGGCCCATACAAGGGGAAGCGTGAAGGCGGACTGCGGCTCGTTCCGTGAACGGCCTGGACAAGTTCATACTCATGAGACAATAGACTACAGTAAGCAGCAACCTTACTTACTAGAATGGACCCTTTTTGGGACCTCACTTTGAGACTTTGTCTCCCTGCAAGCTAACCAATCAACCAGGCGCTGCTTCGTGGCGGAAGTGCTGGAGAATGTGGTGCTGAACAAAACAGACGCCCGTCTCCATCGGACCAGCTCTGCCCTGTTTGCCAGAGGCGGCCAAGGAAGGCGAGGGCCGAGGCTCACTGGGCCCTCGCCGGGGTTTCCAGGCACTTCTCCCATTTGTGCACACTTCTTCCCTGACCTCGCTGGGAGGTCCAGGTCTCCAGAGGCGCCGAGGTGTAAATGCAGCCAAGGGAAGGGCGGAGTCCATCCATGCAGCCCTGGGGGAGCCATCATCCACACCGGGCAAGTGCAGCTGCTTGGATGCACCATGCCCCTTGTCAGCAACACCTAACCCACTGCTCTGGAAGTCCAGTAAGCTCCTTGGTTCCCCGGGGTGAACTGTGGTGAACTCACGCCTCGGTGTGACTTATGAAGAAGGCGGGCGGGCATTGTTTGCATCTCCCGGAGAAGGAATCCTTGGAACAAAAACACAGGAGTCCTCAGATGAAGGAATCTCTCCTGGTCTGGACATGTGTCGTCAACACAGGGAAAAGAACAAAAATGTTGGCAAGGCGAACAGGGCCAGGGTTACAGGGCCTGTGGCAGTGCCTGAGTCTAACTTATGCCTGAAGGAGGGCCTTCCGGCTGAAATGTACCAAGTGTCAGAGATCAAGTGTCAGAGTTGAAACTACTTCAATGAGAGGTGAAGGTTTGATCAGGTGATGGGAAAATGGAAAATGTGGGTAGATTTTGGGCAACGTGGAGCCTGAACCAACTAATCTTGTCTATGGATTGAATATTTATTCTTGGAATAAAGGCAAAATAACGGTTTCTAACTTGGAAGAAAAAATAAACAGAACAGGAGGGTAGGTAGAAAATTAGGCTTCAGCAGTCAGAAGGGTGAAATAACCCATTTTGTTCTGTTTTCAGTTTTGGGTTTTTGAGACAGGGTCTCACCCAGGATGCTCTCAAACTCACTACGTAGCTGAGAATGACCTTGAAGTTCTGAAACCTCTGCCTCTACTTCCAGGTGCTGGGGAGATAGATAGATAGATAGATAGATAGATAGATAGATAGATAGATAGA
>NW_026586383.1:11277727-11306252 GCF_907164565.1 Psammomys obesus
AGATAGATAGATAGATAGATAGATAGATAGATAGATAGATAGATAGATCCCACCATGCCCAGCTTTAATGGCTCCCTTTGAACAAAACAATTGAAAAGTATAAGCATATTTAAAAATGAGCACAGAGCAAAGATCAAGGCAGTCCCTTGGCAAAACAGTAGCTTAAACCTATTAACTGGAAGACCGACCTGGACTCTGTCTCCAGTTAAGATGGCGGCACTCAGTAGTGTACTTACAGAGAAAGGGAGTCATGGTGTTAGAAAAGTTACTTGGTTGTTTTTTATTTTTTGTTTTTTTAATTTAAGGTGCTCTTAGGCCAGTGAGATGGCGAAGCATTCAGAGGCCCTTCCACCAAGCCTGGTAATCTGAGTTTGTCATCTGGGTCCTACAGGGCAGAAGGGGGAAACTGACGCCCACAATTTGTCCTTCTGACCATATGTTTGTCATGGCACACATTACAGCCACACACATTCTCCCCCAACACACACACACACACACACACACACACACACACACACACACGGTCAATAAGTCTATTTTTAAAGCAAAGGGGAGATGAAGAGACGGCTCCACAGATAAGCACGCTTGCTGCTCTTCTAGACGACCTAGGTTCAGTTCCCAGGACCCACATGAAGGCTTACAGCTGCCTGTAACTTCAGTTCCAAGGGATCTACTGTCCTCTTCTGGCCTTCTCAGGCCCCTGAACATATGTGCTAGCCATACATATTTGGGACAAACACCCATACACACAAAATGAAAATTAAATATTTTAAAAAGAAAGAAATTCTTTATGCACATAAAAAATTATACATTAAAATAGACACCAAAGCATTAAGCTGATGTTCTGTATGGTGACTGCTGTTTCTGTCTCTGTATTTTCTGAGCTTTAGTCAATGAACACAGTAGTTTGTAAAGGAGGAAAATAGGTGAGATGACAGAAAAAGCTGCCCCACAGCTCAGCTCTGGGGCCAAACCCTCCTAGGGCGTCACATGCAGGCTTGAACTAGCCTCAGTGGAGTGGACATCCAGCCCTCTTCTCCCGGCATTGCTTGTGTGACCAGTGGTCCCTATCTCTGGTTGAACGTTGGACTCACCAGGGAAGTATCCTCCCCTAGGCCAGGGCCCAGCCCCTGGAGATTCTGACTTAAATGGCCTGGAAAGTGGACTAGACATAACTATTTGCCTGTTCTGAGCAATGCAGCTGATGGGAAAGGTCAGTGAACACTGGTGAGACGGGGCTTGGTTCTCCAAAACAGCATTCTCAAAAGGAAACTGAAGGTGACAAAACCATGAAGAAAAGTGACAGGGTTTTGCAGAGAAAGAGTATCTTGGTGGTTGAGGGCCAAGAAATACCACAAAAGTCACACACAAAACAGACCTCACACAGGAGATTTACTAGGGAGAGGAGACGCAAGTCAGCTGCCTCTGAGCCGGGATGGAGACAGGGCAGGCAAGTCAAGGCCTTCATAGGAGGTAGGAAGCATGTGCATAGGGAACTACCGTGACACTGGAAATGTGTCACCTTGGCCACTGGCCGTGGCAGTACACCCAAGAAAAAGACCTTGGAAATAGATGATTAAAGACTTTTCCAGTCACAGTTCTGAGAGGAAAAACTGAGAACTCCCACCTCGAAACACACAGGCACACAATACACACACACACACACACACACACACTCACGCACAGACAAACACAGCCACACATGCAATGCCACAGCACCTTTACACTTGCTCCCTTAATCTGATCCATACTGGGAAACAGGCAGAGCTTTGCAGAAATAAACATTTCCATCTATTACATGTCTCTTTGGCCTCTGACATAAACAACTTACAGTATGTACATAGCAAGACAGACAAAGGCTAGACATGGCTCAGAGGGTAAGAGCAACGTCTGTTCTTACAGAGGTCCTGAGTTCAATTCCCAGCAGCCACCTGGTGGTTCATTACCATCTATCGTGAGATCTGGTGCCCTCTTCTGGTGTGCAGATGTACATGCAGATAGAGCCCTCATACATAAAATAAATAAATAAATAAATCTTAAACACACACAGACAAAGACAACTGACTGTGGTGCTTTGAATAAAAATGTGCCTCGTAGGCTCATGTATTTGAACACGTGGTCTGACCCAACCATTAGGAATACAGCCTTGCTGGAGGAAGTGAATCGATGAAGGTGAGCCCGTTCCTGCTCACCAGCTTCTCTGTGAAGAAGCATGATCTGTTAGCTTCCTGTCTCGTCCGCCCTGTCTCTCCTGCCACCATGGACTCCTGCTCTGGAACCATAGGCCCAGGCTGACTCTTGTCCCTTGAGTTGCCTTCGGCTCTGGCATTTTTATGGCTGTAACAGCACAGGGGTGGACTGCTGTCAAGGCGACCAGCTGAAAAGCAAGTCGAGAGCGGACGAGCCTTCTTCTCCACCAAAGCCTTTGAGTTGACCAACTTGTCCGATAGATTGTGACATGTTTAAGGGGTAGAGCCCTGCTGGGGGTGTGATTGCTGGGAGGCAGGAAGTCGAGTCCCACTTTCTGTGAGCTCTCCACTTCCTGCCTGACGCAGTGAGATGGCCCCCTCCTCTGCCTCCTGCTCCTGCCACCATGACCGCCCACACGTGGACTGCACCCCTTCTAAACTGTGAACAAAGTAAACTCTCCCTCCCTTATGCTGCCTTTCAGGCGTTAGAGAATGTATAAAACAAATATGGACTCTGTGAAACTCTGAAGTGTGTTTGGTTTAAGCTGCAACGGTTTTGTGTAATTTTTAACAGTTTTCTCCCACATCAATAGATGACATCAATATTAACAAATTGGAATGAGGTGATTGACGGCCGAGAAGGGCTGAAGCCTCATTTCTGACAGGGTCTAGCAAGAGAAAGATAGACAGTCATCCTGAGGTGTGGAGCCACGCCCTGCACTAGACACACCTGCTTGTAGCAGAGAACATGGTCCTCAGAACTGATGCAGCAGCAGGAAGGCTTACTACCTACAGCAGCAGAGAAGCCCGTGTGTCCCAGGCCTCCTGGGAGCATCAAGGCAGAACTGCCCCACCCAAGGATGAAGTTGAGATCAGAACTGGGTGATTTAAGGTAAAGAACAATTTTCCAAGAGTAGCAAATCTTTGCAAGTCACTATTTTTCCTCCCACTCTTAAAAAAAAAAAAAAAAAAAAAGCACAGAAGGGAACATTTGCTGTTTTTAGTGCTGAGAACCATCGCAGCTGCCCCTTGCCATTTGGAAACTGGCAATGCTGATTTGTAGTCGCCGTTAATCACTTAGCTCCCAGCACTCTGTTAATCACTTGGCTCCCAGCACTCTGTTGATCATCACTTAGCCCTTCTCAGTTTCTTCATTTTTATCCAGTTCAGGACTCCCTGTCTTGATGAGCATGGCAGGAGAGAGATCAAGGATGACCCTGAACCCCCACGTGTACCCACACCCACACACAGGCAGGACAAACACAGGTGTGTGACAGAGTCAAGGCCCTAGGCCGCTGAGCTGCCCGCAGAGTGCCTGTGCCCACCCTGACCTCTGCTCAGGCAAAGCCACATGTGATGCATTTATTTGCATAACTTGAAGTTGTGTTTTGAGTTACTCAGCCTTTAGCAGCCCTACTCAGTCTGGGTTATTTCCAGATAGACCTGAGTCAGTGCCCCTTCCCTGGCCAATAACCTTAGCACCCGCCAGCCGGCACAGCGGCAGTGAACCAACTGAGGGAAATGCCCGCCCACACCCCATCTTAGCAGCCATCACTGCGCAGCAGCTGAGTCACGTGAAGGCTTCCACGTCCACTCAGGTTTCTCTCATCAGCTTAAGTTTCTTCCCTCTAACACCTCATTTCTTAATGGTGTGCATGCGCGTGTGCACGATTGAGCGTGGGTGTGTGTACAAGCACCTGGGGACACCAAGGGAGGGCAGCAGAGCCACTGGAGCTGGCGTTACAGGCGGGTGTGAGCCCACTCATCTCGGGCGCTGGGAACTGACCTTAGGTCCTCTGGAAGAGGTGTGATAACCACTGAGCCATCGCCCCTGCTCTGAGCTCGTGTTCTTTAACTTCCTCTCATGCTAACACACTGGCTCTGAATAGGGACTGAACCCAGGGCCTCATATGTGTGAGGCCATGACTTTATCCTGGCCCTGATAAAATGACTCCCTACTGATCCGGTGACAGCCATTCGCTGTGCCACTGACTAAAGAAAAACTCAATGCTGAATGACAGTGCTTCTAGTCTCATTGCAGACAATAGCCAGCATTATTAATGGGGGAGGCCAGCAGATGCCCGAACATCCTGAATATCCTGGGTTTCCCTGACACCTACACCTATGACACAGCGTAGCTTCCAAATTAGGCAAGGAAAGAGACTAACCATAGCTATGAGTTATAAAACAGGGTAATTACCACAGCCTTCAATCAAAGCTATTTAAACTTTGAGGATTGTTCGTTTCTAGAATTTCCTATTAAGGGTTAGCCATTTAACAGGAACAGAAAGGCAAAACTAGCACACAGGGCTTCAGAAAGGCTAGCTCCTAGTTACACAAACTGTGTTGTTTTTTTTTTTTTTTTTTTTTTTTTTTTTTTTTGTTCGGTTACATTTTAGGAGGGTCTAAACCCTAGTCCTACAGCAAGGAGTACCCAAGCAAGACAACCCTGATGCGAAGAGGCCTCCAGTCTCACCTCCTCAACACACTCAACACGCCTGTGAGCCTCACTTCTGTGTTTCCTGAGATGTCAACGCTAAGGGATCTGTGGGCTCTGGGGACTTCAGCCGGAACTCTTCACCAAGGCTGCAAAAGAGCCAAGCACAGCTCGAGGCCAGCAGGGCTCACTGAGAGAAGCACCACTTAACCAGAGCAAAACGCATTCAGTGAATGTGTGCCATCGAGTGGCGTGGAGAGGCTCCCAGCTCACGCCTAGAGATCTTGGGCTTTTTTTTTTTTTTTTTTTTTTTTCTTTTTCCTAATGCAAGGTAAAACTGAGGCGCTGTCCTCGGTAGTTAGCGACCTGGGAGGAATAACCTTTGGCACACTGCCATCTAGTGGCTACAAAGGAGAACAACAGAGCAGAAGCCTGAGCCTTCTAGGTCCTCTCTGAAGAGCCAGTGCCTGTTTTAAATAAATCGGAGGACAACAGAATCTGTCCCCAAGCTGACTGTGAAGATAAAAACGTGTCGTGTGCAAGGCTGCACCTGCATCTGGTGAAGAGCTGAAGCTCAAACCTGATTGTATGCCTGTCGTATCAGCAATAGGGAGACTAAGGCAGGAGGATGGCGTCTTCGAGGCCAGCCTGGGCAGAATAACAGACTACATCAACGAACAAATAAAAATAATGAGAAGCTAAAGACTCACTCACCACTCTTTAGAAATAAGCCAACCTCTCTCTCCAGGCTCTCTGGGAAACTCTCCTCAGAAACCCAAAGTTAAGGTGATCCCAAAGCGCTCTCGTGAGGTGCAGAGGCCACCAAAGTAAAAGACTTAACAGCCTTTGTTTTGCGGGCATGTGCGTGTGCTTGCACATACAGGTCGCCACTGTGGGGTACGAGCGTGCAGGTGTGAGGTGTGTGTGTTCACACACGTGGAGACCAGAGGACGACCTCCAGTCATTCCCACTGCTGTGGTGTCAAGTCCTTTCTGCGTGGCAGACGCCTCATCTCCATCCCCATGAGCCACAGCCTGTGCCATAAGTGCCTTCTGACTCCAACACACGACCCTCCTTAAACTCTTGGTCACATCCTAGAGAAGTATTCTACTGTCCTGCTGCTATGGAGGGGACACAGAAGAAACAGGAGGCTTCTTCTCCCTCAGCACCTAACACCAGAGAGGCTCCTTTTATCTGTTTTTGTCGGTGGTGGTGATGGCGGTGATCTTTCTTCGCAGCCCTGAGTTACCTGGGGTTCTAACAGAACGAATGCCCTTACCTCCACCAGGAAAATCACGCGCAGTGGCTCCCTAAGGCAATGTTGGGGAAAGAATAAAGCAGACGCCTCAAGATTTCTTCTCACGTCCTCCTGATCACCCCATACTCACAGCTGCTCTACCTCCGCACAGCGTCCCCTCACACTTCTCCCCCCACACTCCTCCCAGCTCCTCTAGATTGCTGCAGAAAGCAGGGCACATCTGGAGAGTGAAAGGCCCCAGGGAAAGTTCAGAAGACACAAGCTGCTAAAGGATGTTACATGTGGGGTTTGTTTGTTTTTGGCTTTTGGTTTTGTATTTATTACAATTTATTCACTTTGTATCCCAGCTGTAGCCCCCTCCCCCATCCCCTCCCAATCCGGCCCTCCCTCCTTCATCTCCTCCCATGCCCCTTCCCTAGTCCATTGGTAGGGGAGGTCCTCCTCCCCTTCCATCTGACCCTAGCCTATCAGGTCTCATCAGGACTGGTTGCATTGTTTTCCTCTGTGGCCTGGCAAGGCTGCCACCCCCTCAGGGGGAGGTGATCAAAGAGCCAGCCCCTGAGTTCATGTCAGAGACAGTCCCTGTTCCCCTTACTAGGGAGCCCATTTAGAGACTGAGCTGCCACAGGCTACATCTGAGCAGGGTTATATCTATGAATGGTCCTTGGTTGGAGTATCACTCTCAAAAAAGACCCCTGTGCCCAGATTTTTTTGGTTCCATTGTTCTCCTTGTGGAGCTCCAGACCCTTCCAGATCTTTCTGTCTCCCTCTTCTTTCATAAGATTCCCTGCACTCTGCCCAAAGTTTGGCTATAAGTCTCAGCTTTCGATTAATGCCCTGCTGGGTAGTCTTTCAGAGGCCCTCTGTGGTAGGCTTCTGTTTTGTTCCTTGTTTTCACCTTCTTCCAATGTCTATCCCATTTGCCTTTCTGAATTAGGATTGAGCATCTTACCTAGGGTCCTCCTTCTTGCTTAGCTTCTTTAGGTGTGCAGATTTTAGTATTATATGTCTAAGCTGGCCTTGAATACGATGCCCGCCTCAACCTCCCAAGTATTTCAATCATAGGTATGAATGACCATACCTGGCTTTATGATCCCTTCCTCAACCTCTCAAGTGCTGAGATCAGAAGCTTGAACAACCATGCTTGACTTCTGATTTTACAGCTTAATTAGCATATCCTTTATTAACTTCTAAAGTCATAGTCTACACTGTTCAGCATCTTGGCTCTTTCTAACCTTACTGAGGAGGCAGTTGATGCTTTCAGTTGGCTTTTTATTACATTTTAACACCTCGATTGTTCCCAAATTATAGTTTTTATTACTGTGGCGAATTTTCTTCCTTCTAAGTGGTAATGAGGATCATAAACCTAAGAGAAGCCTGCCCCCCAAAAAGGACCTCATAAAACAAATAGTAGGGAAGAAAGCAGGGAGGCCCCTGAGGTATATGTTCATTACAAAATATGCATAATTGCAATACAGAAAAACAAAATATATGAAAACATGGGCAGTCTGACTCCTTCAACAGCACATGACTCCTCAGTGAGATGCTGAAATCCTAAAAAGGTTATTTTAATTCAGATAAATGGGTGGGTGAAATACAGACATCACTGCAAAACCTGAACAAGAAAGTCAGCAATGTGGCTAAAAAAGTTCAACAGAGAAATTTAAATTAAGAGTGAAAACTCGGGAGGGAGGGTGGGATCGGGAGGGGAGGAGGGAGGGGTTTATGGGGGATACAAAGTGAATAAAGTGTAATTAATAATAAAATAAAAAAGGAAAAAAGAGTGAAAACTCAGATATTGGAAACAAAAATTCAATGAAACAAAATTTACATGCAGACACATACGTGCACCTACACATGACCTTTGGCTGTCCCCACCCGCTAGGGACCAAGCACGAACCTACCGGGTCATTCTCATTCAAACCACGCGTCTCATGTTTTTCTCTAGTCTCCGAACATATACGCACACACACGCACACGCATGCACGCACAACATGACTTACTACATGCATAAATAAATAAGTTCGAAACCAAAAGTGAACTGGAATTTTTACCCTGCCCAGTACTGGTTTCAGGTGCCCTCAGCTTCCCCAGTGTGAAGAGACACATCTAAAGAGAAGTGGATCTGAACAGACACTTTTGTATCCAGTCTTCTTCCTTGGGGTTCACCTCTGGATTGTAGAGAGATGCCAACGGCCTCTTTTTTTTTTTTTTTTTTTTTTTCATTAAAACACATGTTGTAACCTTGAGATTTCACCTTAAGCTCATCAGAATGGCTAGATGCAGCTGGCTGGGCTACACAGGGAAACTGTGTCAAAACAAAACAAAAGAGAGAGAAGAAGCAAAATAACAAATAGCCAAAGATTTTAAGCCCACTCCTTCGTGGACAAATCTCTAGGAATATTGATTTTTAGTACCTCTGAGGTTAAAAAAAAAAAAAAAAGTAAGAGAAGAATGTAAGTCTGGGGAGATGGTTCAATGAGTAAAAGAGCTTTCTGTGCAAGCACAAGGACTGAGTTCAAACCCCAGGCCCACATAAAAGCCTGACACATACAATATTGGTCATCTCGGTGTTCCCCTCAGATGAGAGAAGTTCATGGGCCAGAGAGCCTGACCTATATAACGCAACAGAAGAGAACCTGTCTCAAACAAAAAATGAAGACTCACACCCAAGACTTCGTGGGTTTTGCGTTTACAATCCTTTGGCTAACAATTATCCAGGACCTTACCTACAGAATTCTTTCTGGTTTGGTCCTGGCAAGTCTCTTTTTAATAAAAAGCCTCTAATTTACCAAAACTTGGGTCAGACTGGCGAATCTCGCAAACGAGCCCAGACTGACAATACTTCCCACTGATGGACGCTTTCTAATTCCAAGGCAGTAACACAATCCCGATTAAACATTCACAAATGGCCCACAGTAGACAGGGTCAAAAATAACACAGGAGGAGTTTCAAGTCCATTCTAATCTTTAAGCAAAGGTATGTGGAGAGTCAAGATAGGGCATGCCAGGATTCTCTTTCAATGGAGAGGCATGACGACCTGGCAAGCCAGTCAAGCTTGACTGAACTGCTATAAGGACAGATAAATCAATAAAATTTAGAAGCTTGATGCTGTAGGTCAAAGTCTGAGGGCCAAAGCCGCAGTAATGGCAAAGGGAGAAGAGAAGTAACACAGAAAGCAGAATCAAGGAGATTTGGTAAATTTATGGGCAAGGAATCCAGAAGAGCTTCTAGAAGTTTCTGTCCGTCAACACCAGAGAAATGACCTTTTGGAGCAATAAATGGTAGCTTGCACGTTGGCCGCTGGCGGGCATGCGTCTGGGCTACTAGATGAATGTGAAGGTGTTGGGAAGAGAGCAACAAGAGGCTCCCTGGAGAGCAGTTAGCAGCCACTGGCAAGCAGTTAGCCATTGTCAGGGTGTGACGCGGCTGCGGGGTCCCGGCCCACAGAGGAGGGTGAGCGAGGCCCACGGGGGCAGCCCCACCAACCTGCGCAGCCGGAGCCCTTCGAGGCCATGAGGCCAGGCGGACCGCGTGGCGCCCGGCCGGTTGCCCCCGGCCGGAGCCCGGCCCGCTGCACTTCCGCTTCCTGCCGAGGCGGGTACCCGGTGCGAAGCCGAGCAGGCCGGGGGCAGCCGCAGTCAGTGTGGTGCAGCGAGGCCCGGGGCCGGCCGCAGCCCGTGTCCCGCGGCCCGGCGGCCCTCCAGGCTGCCGACGGAGGCCGGGTGGGCGGCCGTGGGCACATGCGACCGCCGACGCCGCCCGCAGGCCCCGCCATGGCTCCGGGGCGCGAAGGCCGAGGCCTGAGGAAGCGAGGCCTTCCGCCGACGCCGGAGCCGGGCGGGGTGGGAGGCTGCAGCCTAGAGGCCCGGGGCCGCGGGGACGAGAGCCGGCAGAAGAGGAGGGTGGCGGCCCGGGCGTCCGGCAGAGAAGACGCGGAAGGGGACAAGTCGGGTGAGCCTCAAGGCCGGTGGGAGCGGGTGGCCTTCTTCGCACAGCAGCCACGAACGGGGCGGGGCTCCCCGGTCGTCCCGGAAGACTTGCTCCCTCCAAGCCCACGCCCCTCAGCCGCCTCCATCTTCATCCTACTCCTAACCTTTAGTTGATTTTGTGTGGCAGATACCAGTGCACGTGGTTGATGAGGAGAGGCAGGGGAGAAGGTTCTTTTTTATACAAGTGTATGCCAGCTTAGGAGTCTGTCATTATAATTACTGCAGAAGGAATTGATCCTCACGGTTTATTCTAACTTGGGTGAGATGGCGTTATAAAGATTTGTCTGTTTTAGAATTTATAGAGGTTTATTTGTAGTTCTTAATTAGATCTTATAGCTGGCCAAGGTGATGCACACCTGTATTCCCACAGATGGGAGGCAGAAGCAGGAGAATCTCCATTTCGAGGTCCACTATTCAGTGAACCCTGCTTAAACTTTTTTTTTTTAATATTTACTATGAAAATCAGTTTGTATTTCTAAACAGCTCTTCAGGGAAATACAAATGGATGACTTCATAGATTTTCTGTTAACTATTACTGCTTTTTTTTTCTGCCCAGTGTGAAAATGTCTTCTGGTATGTTTTCTTGTTTTAATCAGCCAAAGAGAAAGGAAAAGTTACTGAAGCGCCAAGTGATGATCCACAGCCAGGGACTGACCTGGTAAGAAAGGCATCATTAACCAGTTTGGAATCTTTACAAACAGTGGAGTGCAGTGAATTTCAAAATACGGCTTTCTTACAGTCATTGGCTAAAGAAGATTTGGTAGAAGGTATTAAAAGAAGAATTAAAAAATGTAAAAGGTTAAAAAATACACCTCTCAAAATAACTAAAAATGAGGCAACACAAAATATTAAGGTTGAATTTCAAGATGAACTGTTCAAGAATACTCCAAAATATTCTTGTAACAGCTTATCACCTGAAATAGAAAAAAAATGCAGTTTTGAATCACATGATTACAGTTTCCTCCATTCTGAGGGTTGTAATAATGAAAAAACCTTTGAGCATAAACCTCATGGTGTATGTATACACATAGCAGAGAACTCCTTGAAGTTAAAGAAAGAAAATCTTAGGAATCTTGTAGAGAAGAATGACACAAAAACTACTACTAAGCTCTTAAAAACTGAAGAAAGTATAATAGCTGGTAAGTTACTGCTTGAAGAAAGTCATTTATACCAAAATAAAAACAATGGCTTGATTTCTTGCCATCAAAGTGAAAAAAACAAATATTCAACAGAGAAGAGCAGCATTGGGAAAAAACACAGGAAAAAAATGAAGTTGTCTGAAAAAGAAGAAAAAACTATTGATCTTAAGTTCTCTAATGTGTATAACAATTCTGAGTTGATGTCACAGGAAAATCAAATGGGTTTGGAAGGGAAAGAAACAGAGACGATGGAGCCTAAAAAAGGTTTTCTAAAAGCTTTAAGAAAAATAAACCAAAGCACACTGTCTCCAGTGGACCATTTGTGTCTCCCAGAAACAGTAGGAAAAACAAGTCCCATACATCACGTAAATACTGTGTTTCAGAAAACTCTTGAATCACATTTGAAAGAGGATATAAAAGATGCTGCAGAGTCCTTAGGATGCAAAAGTATGGAACCAGAAGAGTATCTCAAATCAATGATAAGCTCTACAGTAAAATCACCTAGTAATAGCCATCATATGGGAAAGAGAGCTCTGTGGGGGGATTTGAGAAGTGACACTGCAGAATCAAAGGTAAGCTGTCGCAGAGTAATGCCAATGACTGGTAAAAGAATTTGGCCATTTTATTCTTGTGCTAGAATATCTGCCCAGTGTTGGAAAAAGACTTCCTTGTCAGATTTAAATTGTTCACTTCCAGGGTCTCTGGAAAACGTTAGGCCACCTGATTCTATCATACACCAAATGAACCAAACTCATTTAACTGACTCCACACTATTACAGCAGTCCTTAACAGAAAGAACCATTGAGTCCTCAAGTAAAGAAAAGTATGACTCTGATGTAAATTGTTTGTCTTCAGTTTCTTCAGTAGAACCTACCATTATGATTATAAAGGAAGCTATACCCCGTGATAAAAAGATAAAGTTAGAGGAATCCAGCAGAAATGGGACAGAGGTAGTTTCTAATGCTACTGAAGACACACAGTTAACTAATATAACTCAAAGCTTAACAGGAAATAAGAAAAAGAGAGGGAATTTATCAAAACTTAATTTGACAGTGGAATCCCAAGAAAGCCAGGAAGCAAGTAACTTTGCAAACAGAAGTATTCATCGAAAAGCTTGTATTACTAAGCAAACACTTGTGGCTCCAGACTTGGTTAAAATATTAAACACAGGACGGCTGACTAATTTTAAAATCCCTTTACTGAAGAACAAGACAGGAAAAAGAGGAGAAGTGAGTGCCAGGTCATCGGAGAGAGAAGCTTACAGTCCCCTAGAACTACTTGACGCTTTGTCTGGAGCAGAGGCAAAACAAACTAGGAATAAGGAAAATGTCTGCGCGACAACTTCAGGACCTCAGTCTTTGAGTATATACACTAGTGCAATCCCAGGGCAAGCTAGTTCTCACTCGTTCTACACTAAGAATTCCTGTACCTCTCCAAGCTTCTCAAAGAAAGGTTATGAAAACAAAGCATGTAATCACATCTCCGAACCAGGCAATGTTATTTCAAATAAGGAGTCTGTTTCTATTAAAATTGAAAATAATACTTTTTCTTGTGATCTTGGATATATTGAGCAAAGTTCCTTCTGCTCTAAGAAACAAGAAGCATTTGTGCCAATTTCCTCTGAAGTTAGTGGTAGAAAAATGACTAAAAGCATTTCAGAAATCAAGTTGGGGGTTCCAGATATTCTCAAAGCATATGAAGATGATGTCCTCTTGATTGATGTAATTCAAGATGACCCAGAGCTCTTTGGAATCTCCAGTGAAGGGGATATCTCATTTGCTTCAGAAGTTTCCAGGATAAGCCAGGAGCCCAGTATATCTGAAGAGCACTCATCAGCAGACTTTCAACACATGCACCATCCTGGGAAAAAAGAGCCAGGCGATTTGAGGTATGCATGTTCAAGAATGCCTTTGGTTCAGATTGTTGGGGGTTCAAAACACTCTGTTGTCAAAGTTCCATTTTTAGTAGTTATTTATTAAATATAGCATATCACTGCTAATACTAAAAAAACTCATGCTAAAGTAAAAGATATATATTTATTGAAACATTTAAAGCAGATTAGTTTTTAAAATCAAAATAATTTATAAAGTGACTTTATCAGTTGAGTTTATTTTCATTATAAATATGTACATAGGCTCATTTTAGCCAGTGTAATGAATTAGCCCATTTTCTGTGGATTCCTTGTTAGAATTTTTTTTAATCATCTTTCAGGGAACAGAGAAGTATTGAAATTTATTTGAAATAAGACTTGGAAGTTGACTCAAAAGTTAAATTAATTTTTAGAAGAAAACAAATACCTGTGTTTTGCATTTGACTTTTAAGGTAATTGTTTTAAATCATCATGGCCCTGACAGCACTCTTCACCCTGAAGCATCCTTATTTTGACTGGTAATAACCTTTGTGCACAGGGACTTGGCCTGTTCTGGTGGGTACAGAACTTATGTAATACTACATTTGACCAAGTTTTTATAATTCTTTAAGCTCTGGTCTGCATTTGTACACTTTATTTTTTCATGAACAGATGAAAAAGTAAACACTGTCCACAAAGGTTTAGTGACACATGGCTTAAATTTCTAGTCTTCACAACTGTCTTTGAGGTATTGTATTCTTCCAATATTCTTAGTGCTTTGGGAACTCGTAACTTTGGGAACTTGCAAACTGAATGTTTTCTGCTTTACCGTGTGAAAGTGGGTTGTTAATACACCCACTTTAGAGAAGAGGAAAATGATGGTAAGTTGTCGTTTCCCAAGATCATACTGCTAATAAAGGAGACTGGACTCAAACCGAGACCTATTTTAATTTGAAAACTAGTATTTAAGCCTTTGTAGCCTGGCTTAGGTTATAGTTTACCACTGCCAGTGAAGAGCTGTGTTACTCTGTGTAAGATTTGTGTATACAAATTTGACCTCATCTGTGAAAAGAAAAAGAATTGCCACCAGGATTGTGAATCAAAGAGCAAATGGGAAGTATTTCAGCATCACACTGGGTAAGCAGCCAGAGCTTGTATTGTATTGGCCTTTTCACTATTGTGACAAATCCCTGAGAGAAACAGTTTAAAAGGAAAAAAAAAAGGTTTCAGAGGTTTGTAGCTTTGAGCCTGAGGAGGCAGGCTCTTAGGGCAGTAGGAGCATGTGGGAGAGGGCATAGCTTACCTTTTGGTAGCTAGGAAGCAGGGAGAGGGCCTCAGGACATGACACAGACCTCAGAGGAACTAGAAAGATGGCTCAATTGGTGAAGTGCTTGTCATACAAGCATGAGGACCTGAGTTTGGACCCCTAGTACACACCCCCCCCCAAAGAACCCACAGTGCCAAGGCCCAGGCCTCGAATTCCAACACTGGAGGTGCAGAGACAGGTTGATCCCTGGAGTGGATTGGCCAGCCAGGCCAACTGAGTTGGTGAGCTCAGAACCGTCTGTGGCTCTAGCTCAAGGGAGCAAATGCCCTCTTCTGGCCTCTGCAGCCACCTGTACACACAGGGCAGGTATATGCACAGGCAGAAATAAAAGTAATTTTCAAAGAAAAGCCAAGCACCTCACTTTAGTGCAGGTGTTTGAGTTACAGATTCGTTGGGGGGGGGGCTGTTTTGATTGTTTTTGTGTGTGTTTGTTTGTTTGTTTGTTTGTTTTGAGACAAGGTGTCACTATGTAGCGTTGGCTGCCCTGGTACTGTTGTATACACCAGCTGAGGCTGGCCTTGAACTCAGAGATCTGCCTACCTCTACTTTCCCAGTGCTTGGATTAAAGGCCTGTACCCCCTCTGCACCACCAGATTTGACAGGAAAAATAAAAGAAAGAAACAAAGAAAAAAGGTTCAAGTGATGGAAAGACTTCCACCAAAAATAAAGGACATTCTCTTCTTATTCCTTTTATTTTGAGTACCTTTGCCTGTTTTTCTCGGTTTTCCTACTGAATGTCTGGTGTGCTCTTGCTTAAAGACTACCTATAATTGTAAAAGCTGATACTGAGTATCTGTTTGTGCTAAGTACATGGTTTACTTAGTGGAACAAGTCTGACTTTGAAATTCACCCTATTTTTGAGCCAGGCATGATATCATATGCCTTTGATCCCAGCACTCAGAAGGCAGAGGCAAGTGGATCTCTATGTGTTCAAGGCCAGCCTAGGGTACATAGTAAGTTCTAGGATAGCCAGAGCTACATTTTTTTTTGTCTCAACAACAACAACAACAAAAAAAAAAAAAAAAAAGAAAAGAAAGAAAGAAAGAAAAGTTAGAAGATAGAAAGAAAGAAATTCTCCATATTTTTATAAAATAATTGAATTAAAATCACTGGTTTCCCAGTGGGCAAGCCTTGTAAGTGTCAAAGCTGAAACCTGAACTTCAGTAATCTGCACTGAAGCCTGCGCCCCGGCAAACTTCATGCTGCCTCCCTCTGTGGAGTTCATTCTGTTAGTCTAAAAATTACTGTAGATGTATCCTACTTTAAATCATTTTCTCCAAAATAGTAGGTGGAATAGCATGAGATCTTATTTTTCATGCCACCCAAACCATGTTTTCCTGTGTTTGCTACAATAAAGAGCACTGTGCATTAGCGGTGCTTTACTGCACCGGAAGACGGAGCCCTGTCTGGCACAGTACCACGCTGTGTTCTGTCCCAGTGACTTGAACGCTGTGATACGTATCTGCTTATGTTCATGTTCTCTGCAGGGCAGATAGAATGCAAACACATGAATAAAGGATCAGTTTGAGAGCAGCCTGGTCTGCAGAGTGAGTTTCGGGCTAGCCGGGATTCACAGTGGGACCCTGTCCCAAATCAGAACACCCGAGGATCAGTCTAGCCTCCCACCTGTGCCTCTGTGACCGAAGTGCTGGTTGTAAGGGAGTGTGCCGCCATGCCCAGGGACATCCTCACTTTTTACTGGACAGTAGTTTTAAACCTTTCTGCTTGTAATTCTAAAACAGCCATCTTCAAACATTTTAGCAAGTTCTCTACAGTAATGTTCTACATTATAATCCAGTACATAAAAACGTGTGATGCCGTAGATCACAGATGTATGATGTTCTCTCCCACAAGGGTACAGTCTCATGCTCTGTATTTTATTTTAAATCCTAACCGGGTAGTGCACACCTGTAATCTCAGAACTAGGGGGAGGGGAGTCAAAGGCAGATGGATCTCTGAGTTCTAGGCCAATCTGGTCGACATAGCAAGTTCCAGACCAGTTAGGGCTGTCTGTAAAAAGAACTGTGGAGGGAATTCCTCACGCTGAGTATCATGATGGCAGGGTAAATGTGTAAACTAGTTCCTCAGAGCCGGCTTGAACCTTTCCCTTTTCCTTTGTGACCTGCAGGTTTCTCTCATCTCACCCAGAGCAGAACTAAAACTTTCACTGCACACATATAAAATCTTAATGTTTTTCTCCCATTAGAGTCACTATTACTACTGTGTTGGGAAGTAAGCTTAGGATTCCCCACATGCTAGAGAAGTACTCTTTCAGTGAGCTATGTTCCCTGTCCCAACTTTACTATTTCTTTAATTAAGGTGAATTTACTCTCTTGTGTGTGTTACACTCAAACCAAACTGTTTATAAGAATTTCATGTACAATTTTATTTTTTCGTTCAAGTTAATTATTTCATGGTGAAATTTCTCACCTCTATATAAATTATTCTAATAGTATAAATACCGGTGTAATACTTTGAAATTAAAACTATATTTGCTGTACCTGTCACAAATGGATATGTAGGAAATATGGAAAGATCACTTAGTTCTTTCTTGAATTTTACAATCCCTCATTCTGCAACCTCACTGTCTTGTTACTCTCCATCTCCATTCTCACTCTTACTGTGTCAATTTTTGTCTGGGTCATTAAGAGCCCAACTAACTCTCCTGAACTCCCTGAATATTTTCTCACCTTGAAATCAGTGTGCAGACTATTCAGAGTGCAGCACTGGCTTTCAGTAGCACAAGGCAGCGCCTAAGTTAGTGACTATCACTTTGAAGGCACTCAGGGGGCCTATGGATTCCTTTTTTGGCAGCTATAGTATTGGAGGGGATAATGGTGTGTATGTGCTGAGTTTGTTTGAATTTTTAAAATGGAATAGTGTTTGTCCATATGTATTTGAGTGTGTCCCGTAAGTGGTTTTCGTTTGTTGAGCCTGCTGGATGCATGACTCTTTAAGCCTCACTTTAAGCCTTATAGACAAGTGTCACTTACCGGTGTGATTAGATGGATAGAAGTCTAGTGCTCTGCCACAAAGTGAACTGGAACCTCAAGCCCTGGTCTCCAGAGCCTTACCTCACATTACAAGTTTCATGTAGGAACAGCAACAAAGAGGCAAAAAGAAAAGATCAAGCCTCAAAATCTCGTTTGTTTGTTTTATTCTTGTTTGGTTTTGGATTTGGTTTGGTGTTCTGGTTTTGGTTTTGGTTTTGTTTGGTTTTTGAGACAGGTTTCACTGTGTATCCCTGGCTGTCCTGGAACTCACTCTGTAGACCAGGCTGGCCTTAATCTCACAGAGATCTGCCCACCTCTGCCAGAGTGCTGGGAATAAAGCATTTGGGGTTTGGCAAGAGTCTCGTTTTCACACTAGGAACCAGATGTGCATAAAGTGCTTGAGAGTAGAAGCTGCACTCTCTTGCACTGGTAGACTCCTTTACAGTTTCCTCATGCTGCTCTGTCTTGTCAGGTCCTTCCTGAACAACAGGGTGGGGATGGTAGTGCTCTTGAGAGTACCCAGGGCAGGTGTGCTGTCTGTCACGCCTGTCCGGGAGAACCTGGTGGCTTAACCCAGTGCTTTCCTGAGAAGTAGTGCTGCAGTCTGGTACACTGTGTGAGTCCTGTTTGCTTTGTAGTAAAGAAGTTGCCCTGCTGGACCCTGGATGGCTGGAACTGGAGATCCGTCCTTCCTTGTCAGCAGGTAACATTTAATAAAGAATATTCAGGACTGAAATAAGCTATATGTCTCTATTCAGGCCCACTCACTGAATTCATTGGAATGGGAAGATTTTTACTTAGCATCCGCTAACCAAATGTCAGAGTTTGTGAGTTTTCTTCCATTTTAACTGATGATTTGGCAAGTCATATTTTGAGATATTTTCCATTTTAATTATTCGATGTATAACTTTGTTTTCTACAAATAATAGATAGTTGACCTCTGGGGTCTTCCAGACTTACTTTGAAATTGAATTAATACATTTTAACTTTCTATATCTTAAACTGGTCATTAAAAGTTATAAATAACAGCCTGAAACTCACAGAGTCTTCCTGCTTCTGCCTCCAAGTGCTAATATTAAAGGCATACACCAGCAAAAATATTTTTAAATGGCTGGGACATAAGAAAAGTTCTGAAGTATTGTATTCTCAGTTCTTTTTATACTATATAGTATAGTTATTTTGGTAGTGAATAGGAAATTAAATAATTTTCTGAAGTTCTGACTTGGTGTTTGTCATGTTAGACCTTGAATGCTTCTGAATTCTAGGTCTTATGGAACAGTCTTTGGTTGTTTTGTTTAAAGTTTGTGTGGTTGAATGTTATTTCTCTTCAGCAGAGGATCTGCAACATGATTCTACAGGGACAGCCATTTCCTTGGAAGCCTCTGAGGAGACGTTTGGAAGTGAAAACCCAGGAGACCTCAGTGAGCAAGCCAGAGCTTTAGACCCAGATGCAAAGGTACCAAAGGAGCTTTGGTGTTTGCCTGTGTCCTGCTTTTAGGCAGTAGTAATGCAGAAAGCCATCTCAGTGTGCTGTGAGGAGACACACATACTACTTCTTACTGAGTAGGAGAGCACACCACTCTGTGTAAGCACAGTGTAAACAGGAGCTCCTGAGGAGAGGGGAATGTGCTTCTCCTCAGAAGAGATAGGAGCTTCTTCACGCCTGAAGTTACCATAAACTTCATAAGACTTCAAATAAGGTGGTGTGCCCTATTCTGCCTTAGTACCGAATATTATTGGATCTTTGTTGAAACTTCTGAATATGCTAGTACCAGGGGCCATGAATGTCAGCATTAGTTACATATACACAGATGTAGAAGGCATAGGAAGTGTAGATAAGCCTGACATGATATTGGAACATACTGCTTACACCTGATTAGGGGGAAAAAAAAAACTTTGATATCAGATTCTTTGTTTAAATTTTTTGCCCAGGGCTGAGGATGAAGCTCAGTGGCAAAGTGTTAGCCTCACAATTGCAAGGCTCTGAGTTCATTCTCAGCCCTGATTGAATGTTGGTGATTGTCTGACCCTTTCACATTATGTAATTGATTCCTAAGCAATATTTCATACTCTTTCCCCTTGAATTTCTCTTCACTCATCTGCACAGCTAACAACTTTGTTTCCACTTCACCAAGAAACTGAAATAAATGGAAAAGAGTGTTATAAGTTCCCACCAGCCCTTTAGACCCCCTGCCAGTCCCTCCTAGATCTCCAGTTGTCTCGTGGCACAGGGCATCGCCTCTCCAGCGATAGCGTCACTGTGGCTGAATCTGATGGGTGTATCTGTATCTTCATCATCATCGCCTGCTTTCTGTGAGACTTGGTTTTCAGAATAAATGGACTTGACTGGTTTACTCTGCTTTCACATGCTACCTCTCAGTTTGGTGGGTTTTGGTTTTTGGACTTTTTCCTCTAGTCTCCCTGACCCAGAGCTGTTGTAGTCGGTTAATATTTACTATTGGTTTATCTTCTAGTAAAATGCTGCTGTTAATGCTCAGCAGCTGTAAAACCAAATCACCACACAGAGACTGGGTTTTTAGTTAACCTAGAACACAATGCTGGGCAATATTTACTCCCTCCTAAACCTCCAAGCCCTCAGTTTCCTAACATTTAGATTTCCCACATTATACTTGCTTTTTGTGAAATCTTAGGTCTGGTTCATGCTCCACGTCCTCCAAGATCTCTCCTCCAGCTCTGCTCTCCTCGCTCTCCTCCCATTCCTTTCCTGCCTTCTGGCTCCTCCCATTGCATAACATTGTATCTAGTTGCTTTATTTTGTCGTGTTTACACAGACTTGAGACAGGATGCTTATAATGAGTATCACAATGCAATATCCGGATTGAAACCAGAGAGTTGGGGGTGGGGAAATAAGCATTTGAATTAACAAGGGTAAGGCATATACATTTTAAAAGAACATTATACCAACACAGAGCCTAAACCATGAATTTTCTTTTTGTCTGTTTGTTTGCTCTCTTCCATTGTCCTATCCAAGATGTATGTGCTAACTCCCTCACGTTTCTGTTATTAGCGCAGACTTCTCTGAACCAAAGGCCTTTGTCTAATCACCTGCTTGCTCACTTGCGTGCTCAGTTAGGCATTTAAAATTAAAATGGCTGAAAACAAAAGCAAAAACCTCTTAGTTTTACATCCTCCCACCACCACAAACCAGCTCCCATCATAGCCTCATCTCTGTTAATGACAACACCATCTTTCTCGGTTACTCAGTCTCAAAATCTTAGCTTTCTTAACTTTTTATCCTCAGCCCAAATACAGAATATAAAGTTTACTTTCACATGGTGTCTAGAAACTCTGCCCTTACACCCCATCAACAGTCCACAGGTCCACATTGTATACTGTGCATATGTAGCCTCCTACTAGACCTGTTTCTAACCTTGCCCTCTTACAAAGTATTCTCAGTACACCATTGGTTTCCTTGTTTCGTTATTTCTTCTGCTTCAGACTCTCCAAAAGCTTTCAGTGTTAGTCATTGCCAAACCCAAAGTCCTTGTGATGACCTACGCAAGGTCTGCCTCTGTCTACCCTGAAACCCTCCTCACTTTATCACCTCTGATTTTCCTTTCTACTTCTTTTGCACTTATCTCTGACCATTCTAAACAGTTTGTTTTTGAGATGTGCCAGAATTTTTTCTGCCCCCAAGGCCTTGCCCATGCAATCTTTACTACCTGGAATATTCTTCCCCCAGAAAACACCATGGCTGTTTTTCCTGTTTCCTTCAATTTTAGTCATACTGATGTTCGGCCTTAATCTAAATTTGCAGTGTTCTCCCTTGTTTTTACCCCATCTTTTTGCAGTTATCATGTCCTAGTATAGACTGCTGGTGGAATATCCCAATTTCAAATACTTGAATCCAGAAGTAGTTCAGATTTCAGAGTTTTTATATTTTAATTTGGGGTGGATTTTGTTTTGAAATAGTGTCTTACTTAATAGTTCAGCTCGCCTCAGAGTTGTCAGTGTTCTTATCCTCTGAGGTTACACCAACATGCACAGCTTTGGAATGTTTGTATAATAAGAAATTTAAACTCTCAAATGTTCCCAAAATATTGGAGCATCATTTTTGGCACTCACAAAGTTTCAAGCTTACAGTATTTTAGGCTTAGATTTTCAGATTATGGATGCTCATCAAAATACATGTATTTAGTGTTTGTCTTTGTCCTCTGCTGCTAGGATAAACCCAATAAAGACAAGAATGTTTGTCCATTTTGTGTAATGCTTTTGAGAGTCCAGCATGGAAAGCAGCTGCTGAGTGAACAGGGAATGTGGGTTCTAGAAGTACAACTATGCCACACGAGCTCACAGAGGTCAGTACAGCTGTTACCCCATGGCTGCGTTGATGGCAGTGAAAGAGTAGGTGAAAGGGCAGAGACTCCTAGGGCAGGGTCCCGGTCAGACCCTCCTAGAAAAGTGCTGTCAGCCAGAGATGCCTGCCTGAGCTCTAGTGTTGGAGTTTCCATTAGAGTCTGCCACAGAGGCGGAGCTATTCTTAGTCCTTCAGGCTCTAGCCTACCAGATGTCAAGCTAATACCAATCACATGATCCAAGGCCACTGAAACAATCAGACTGTTAGCATACACTATCTGGCATAGTCTTAGAGTCCCAAACACACAGACACTGACGAGGCAAGACATTTGAGAGCTTGGTAGAACGTTGCTGTGTTCACATACCATTTCACTTATTAAAAAGGCAGCTGCGGGCAGCTAAATCATTCAAATCTAGGCTAGGAAACTGTCAATGATAATTTCCAAAAAAAAAAAAAAAAAACCTTTTTATTTCACTGATTGTTTTGCTTTTTTTGTTACCTATTTCACTCTGACTTATATTTTCACCTTTCTTATTCTGGATTTAATGTGTTTTTAAAGATTTATTTCTTTTTATTTAATTTTACAGATTTTTTTTCTGTATGTATGTAGTATATAATATGTCCATGTCTGGCACTTGTGGAGGCTGAAAGTCATTGGGTCCCTGATGACAGTGAAAGACTCACATCCGCATGAAGAACAGAAAGGAAAGAGACTCAGGGCAGCCCCGCAGCCCTGGAGGAGCGCGCCTATGAGCTGCTGCATGGGTGCTTGGAACTGAACTCAGGTCCTCTGCAAGAGCAACTAATTTTCTTAACTACTGAGCCATCTCTCCAGTCCCCTTTGATAGTTTCTTTTATTTAAAAAAAAAATTATTCATTCATTTATTTATTTTGATTTTTTTTCAAGGTAGGGTTTCTCTATGTAGCCCTGGCTTTCCAGGAACTCACATTGTAGACCAGGCTGCCCTCAAAGCCAGAGATCCATATGCCTCAGCTGCCTGAGTGCTGGATTAAAGGTATATGACACTATGGCCTGACCCTTTTATAGTTTCTTAAAGTTATAGCTGAGACTATTGACTTGAAACCTCATCTAATGATTAAAATATTCAGCACTGTTAACTCACCGTAAGTCTGCTTCAGTGGTATCCCACTTTAAAAAAAGTAATTGTCCACCATCAGTGCTAAGAAAAGATGTAGAATGTACCCTTCACTCCACTTCTCCCAGTGGTGACGCTGGAGAACTGTAGCACAGTATGGGAACTTGGAGACATTTGTGGTCTCTTTTGGGAAGCCCTTGCCTTTGTCTGTCCATTGGCAATAATACAGTTGAGCTACAAAACATCCATCTTACCAAAACTATTCATCATATTACCCCCTTACAGTCAAATCTACTTCTTAGCTGTTCTTAGCCCTTACTAACCCTTAACAGCTTCCATTTCTACAATTTTGCCGTTTCAAGGCTGTTACAGAAATGAAATCATGTAGTTTTTAATCTCCTCAGATTGGGGATTATTAACTTGTTCCATACACCAGTAATTTGATATTTTATTCCTCAGTAGTGCTTCACAGTATGGGTGTTCCACAGTCGGTGATCTGTTCATTCATCAATGGACATCTGGGAGGCTTCCAGTCTGGGTCATTACAAATTAGGCTGCTGGCTGCAGATGTCCCTGTATAGGGGTTGGTGTACCTAAGCTTTCATTTCTCTGGGACAAGTTGGCTGTCGTTTGCTAAGCAGTGTAGCAGCTGCCACCTTGCTTCCCTGTAGCGGGAACACGAGGAAGCATTTTAGGGCTTTTTAGTCATAGCTGGGCTGTTGTGGTTGGGGTTTGATTAGAAATGGCCCATAGGCCCATATACTGGGATGCTTGAATCCCAGTTGGTAGACTGTTGGGGAGGGTTAGGAACTATGGCCTTGTTAGAGGATGCATGTTGCTAGCGATGGGTTTGGAGGTTTCAAAAACCCAGAGTAGGCACAGTATCTGTCTCTCTGTCTCTGTCTCTGTCCCTTTCTGTCTGGCCAATGCCTGCCTGCCTATAGATTAGACTGGAAGCTCCCAGCCGCATGCCTGCATCTGCTATGCTTCCTGCTATGCTTCAGACTAGCCCTCTGAAACTGTAAGCGAGCCCCCAATTAAATACTTTTTTTATAGATCTGCTTTGGATATGGTACCTCTCCATAGCAATAGAACATTGTCTAAAACAAGACTGAGGTATTGCCATGACAGGCCTGACCATGCTGTTGTTTGGAGGAATATGAAAGGCTTTGGGACTTTGGACAGAAGAGCAGTTGAATGTTCTAAGTGGAACTTCCTGGGCCGTCCTCGTGGGTGCATGGCTGACGGTGGTGCTGAGGGCAGTGGGAACTGTCAAGATAGCGCAAGAGGTTTTGGAGAGGAAGAGTATCATTAGTACATGGCCTAGAGATCTTTTTGTAATATTTTGGCAAAAAAAAAAAAATGTGGCTGCTTTCTGCCCTTGTCCAGAGACTAAATTGCATAGTTTTGGTTTAATGGTATTGGCAAAGAAGATTCAAGGCAGCCTGGTATTGATTGTGCCACATGGCTATTAGTGGTCATTTGTATGCAGATCTACAATGAAAAGATGCAAATGGTAGAAAAAAAATACAAAATCACAGCTTGAGGAGAAAAGGAGCACCAAGAAGTGTACTGTTGGAAGCAAATCCAGTGCTGTAATACATAAAAAGTTTACACAAAGTTTTGATCCAAAATGGCATAAAGGCAGTTGGTGACAGTGACCTCAGGGTAAGATTTACCCAAGTAAGCATCCAACTGGGATAAGAATTAAAGGAAAGCTTAAGCAGAGAAGGGCACTATCAGCAAGTGAAAGCTGGTTCCATGTGGTGAAAGGACAGGCCAGGTTAGAGCTCAGCTTCTTGGATTGTCTCCTTCCCTGGTTCTTAGCTCTACTCTTCAGTTTCTGACTTTGCCATCAAGTCCGTCTTCTGCTTGCTTGTGTCAGTAGGGAAAATTTTTATCTCTCAAAGTAGTTCCAACTAGGGTACATATAGTGTTGCTCATTCTCTGGGATTTCTAGGCATAGGTTATAAAATACTCACTGTGGAGTTAACAGTTTCTGCAGAAAGGTTAGCCTAAAAGGGAGATTGCTGCTTCTCACAGTGGGCCCATCATAGTTCTTTTGAATTTTACAAGGAGTAGAATGCCATCCTTCATCTTATTTTCCTGTTGCTGACAGTGTTAGCCACTGTCCTATGGCTGTGAAGAGACACCATGACCAAGGCAACTGTCATAAAAGAAACCATTTAACTGAGGGCTTACTTACAGTTTCAGAGGATTAATTCATTATTATCATGGCAGGAAGCAGACAGGCAGACAGGCAGGCATGGGGCTGAGAGAGGTCATGCTGATCGACAGGCAGGCAGGCAGGTGGGGGGGGAGTAGAGAGGAAGAGAAACAAACAATCTACTCCCAGCAGCACACCTTCCCTCACCTCCTACTCTTTCTACTCTTTCTCAGTCAGTGCCACCCATGGGGACCAAACATTCAGATATACCAGCCTTTGTGGGTTGTCACTCAAACCACCACACCAACACACAGTGGAGATCACACCCTGCAGTGGACGTAGAGCTGGTGTGGCTTTACGGTTGTAGAGCTGCCGTACTTGAACAAGTAGCACTAGTGGACTGTCAGTCTGTTTCTCTTCTGCCGTTTAAACATTGCTCTACTGTGCATCCTCGAGCATAAGGGGCCCGCACAAGTGAAAGCACTGTTAGTTCCTTCCTAGGGTCAGACTGTCACACTGTTGCTGTAGAGACTACTGTGGTTTGTGTTTCTGAGAGCGCTGTTTTCTCCTCCTCAACTAATTGCCTGCTTACACTTGTTTATCTGCTTATTTTTACAAGTGATTTTGCTTTAGTTTTAATTTGTATTTCTTTTGAATCTAGTTAGTAATTGTCAGCATTTTAAAAGTCATTATCATTTTTCTGTGAGCCTCTGTTTATGTTTTTACCTGTTTTTTTTTTTTTCTGGAATTTCACTGTATATGTGTTGGAGTCCTATAAACAATGTCCTTATCTTTTTCTATAACTTGAAGTATCTTCTCTGTTTTGTCTGGTAACTTCAGAATTCCTGATCTTACTGCTACTTTCAGAATTAGTTTTTTATATCTATAAATCTTAAAGGAACCTGAAAGACATTTGGCTTACAATGAATTGGCATCATTCTTATGCTCTATACATTTAATTCGCTGATCAAATCATTTTCTCAAAAATTTCAAATGCTATCATTAACATAGTGTTAAAATTTTTTCAGCCAGGTGGTGGTACACACCTTTAATCCTAGCACTCAGGAGGCAGAGGTGGGCAGATCTCTGTAAATTTGAGACCAGCCTGGTCTACAGAGTGAGTTCCAGAACAGTCAGGATTACACAGAGAAACCCTGTCCTGAAAAAAACAACAAAAATTTTCATGTGTGTATGAGTGTTTTGCCTTCATATATATGTGTATGAGTTTGTATATCTGTGAACACACATGTATATATACATATATACACATGTGTAAGCTGCCATGTGGACGCTGGGAATCAAATCCAGGTCCTTTGGAAGAGCAGCCAATGCCTTTAAACTGTAGCCCTCTCACTCAGAACATAAATACTATGTGTAAAACTAAACTCTTTTCTTCCACTGGTGCTTGATGCATGCTTCCTTAGCATACTGTCAGTCATGTGGAAACAAAAGCAATAGGAAAGCTTGCTCTGAAACATACTAAGATGTGTTATAAATTTAAAACATTTTTATTCCCTTTCTCGCACTCTAAGATACTTCAACTCATGCTGAAAACAGTTTTCAGTGTGTACATGCACTCCGGAGTGTTAGCTTCTTATCATCACCATTTTCATCTAGGAACATGGCACGGCTTTCCACTTGATGCTTTGTTTTGCTTTGTGATGCTGCACAGAGGGCGTCATGCGTACTACATATGTGGGCTGACACCTGAGCTGCACCTAGTGCTTCCTACCTGTTAATGTGTTACATTTGTCCAGTGTCGTTCGCTTTTCTGTCGTCTGTCTCGGGCAGGTCTCATCTAGTCTAAGATGACCTCAGGCTCAGTAAGTAGATAGTGATGGCCTTGCACTACAACTAGGGACTCACCTGCCTCCCCCGTGGGGTGAGAGGCGTGTACAAGCACGCCCAGCTGCAGGAGAAGTTTTAAGTCATTGTTGGACATTGTAAATTATGTTGTCTTCAGGCCATCAGATTGTTAACTCACACATTTCGTAAATCTGGCAGGCCTCATGGTCTAAATGTGTCACAGAAATGCTCACGATACTCCTTAACTGTAATCTCTTCACAGTGCAGCAGCTCAGACAAGGCAGCTGTTATAGAAGAGCAAGAGAGCACTCATGAATTTTGCAAAAGGTCTGTGATGTAACTTTTAAATCTGTTGGATGCCATTGTCTCTCATCCTATAAGCTATGCACATGGGCATGATTTCATTAGTGTGTCAGTTGTTCCCAGATGTAAAGGTAGTTTAAGTACTTTAAGGTTGGTAGTAAAATGGGGTTATTCTTATCCTTTTTACAGGTGTGTGTGTGTTTACAAGTTTGCATGTGTCTAGCTGCACTTGTGGGTTTGCATACAGCTGTGTGTGGGCGTGTGTGAGCCAGAAGTTAATGTTGGATATCTTTCTCAACAACTCTGTATCTTATAGAGAGAGGTGGAGTCTTTCACTTGAGCTCAAGGCTGTCTGATAATATTTGTCTGGCTAGCCGGCTTGCTCAGGTAACTGTTCCCTGGCCCCCACCCCCCAGCCTGTTTTCACACACTTACCCCAGCATTTATGTGCTCTAGTTCTCCTGCTTACATAGCAGGTTCTTTTACTGCTGAGCAGTCTCTCCTGCCCCTCGCTAGAAGTTCTTGAGCTATTAAAAATAGTAACTGGTGTTGGAGAAACGAGTCACATAGTTGCTGCTCTAATAGAAGAATCCAAGTTCATTTTCCAGTCACCACATTGGCTGGATTACAACCACATGAAACACCAGGTGTAATCCAGTGCTCTCTCCTGGCTTTGAGGGCATCCTCACACTCTCGTTCACAGACACACAATCAAACTCAACAGAAAAGAAAGTGTGACTCCATGAAATTCATAACAGCTGAAATCAAATAAACTATGTTTTCATAACGGCACAAGGATGCAGTGACCAGTAGAGCGAATGCAGTCACTGTAATACATGAATTGTCCCCATTGTGCATCACTTACACCATCTTCCACCCTCATTTGGCTGCTGTGACAAGGCACACCTGAGTCAGAAGGTGAACGAGTTCTAGTCCAGTTTTGTTGAGGTTAAGATTTTCAGGTGGATCCTCAGGGTAGCAATAGCACACAAGGACTTGTCAGAAATGCAGTTGTAGGCTCCTACCTAGCCCTGCTCAACCAGAAACTGGGGCTAAGACCCATCATGAGTCTGTATTCAGTGAGACATCACCCTGATGGAAGCTCAGGGTAAGAACTAGTGTTGAAGAGCAGAGCAGGTGGTTTAAGCCTGTGGAAGCCAGATGTGCTCCATGCTGCCTTAGTGAGGGTTTCATTGCTGTGAAGAGACACTACGACCATGGCAGCTCTTATAAAGGAAAACGTTTAACTGAGGCTGGCTTACAGTTCAGAGGGTTAGCCCATTATTGTCATGGCAGGAAGCATGGCAGCATGCAGGCAACACGGTGCTGGAGAAGGAGCTGAGAGTTGTACATCTAGATCCACAGGCAGCAGGAAGAAAGAGTGAGCCACTGGGCCTGGCTTGAGCTTCTAAAACCTCAGAGCCCACCACATGCTTCCACCAACAAGGCCACACCTCCTAATAGCACCACTCCCTATGAACCTATGGGGTCCATTTTATTCAAACCACCATGTGGCCATTGCATAGCTTCAACAAAAACACACACTGAACGCTAGGTTTTCTTTAGTAAAACACTCTCCTTACAAACTGAGGTAGGGTTGCTGCAGTCACAAGGTTTATGATAGATAGCTGGGCTGTCCTCAGCAGTCAT
>NW_026586383.1:11306352-11317049 GCF_907164565.1 Psammomys obesus
ATATATATATATATATATATATATATATATATATATATATATATATGGTTTCTCTTGGCTGTTCTGCACTTGCTTTGTAGACCAGGCTGGCCTCGAACACACAAATATTCACTTGCCTCTGCCTCCCAAGTCCTGGGATTAAAGGTATGCACTACCATAGCCAGCCTTTAAATTCTCTCCCTCTCTCTTCCTCTCTCTCTCTCTCTCTCTCTCTCTCTCTTTCTCTCTGTTTTCCTCCCTCCCTCCCAATTTTTTATTTTTCGAGACAGGGTTTCTGTGTGTAGCCATGGCTGTTCTGGATTCACTTTGTAGACCAGATTGGCCTCAAACTTCCAGGCCTCTGGCTCTGTGAATGCTGGGATTAAGAGAATGAACCACCATGCCTGGCTCTTTAAATTCTTTTAATGCTACTAATTTTAAGCTGTTATAACTACAATTATTGCCTCTTACTGGTTCTCTCCAACCCCCCCCCCCCCGATAAATCTAGCAAAAAAGCTTATTATAATTGTTTTTTAAGGTTAAAAGATAGTATGTGATTATTATTGCCTTTCTCTGAAAAAGCCAATTATTTTGTACCTTTTAGACATCAGGTTATTTTTTTACGTAAGTAACCTCCAGACTTATATTTTAATGGAATTTGTTATGCAGGATATTGCGCTCTTAAGGTATGCAAGTTCAAGTTTTTTATATCATCAGCCTGCTAATAGTTTTATGGTTCTGTCCATGGAAAACTATCAGACATGTATAGGTTTATTATATAGACTTAATCCAGAAAAATAATTTGTACAGTAGCTCCTCTCTATCCACAGAGGATAGCGCCAAGATCTCATAGATGCCCGAAACATCATACCCGATGGCATGGTGTGCTCTCCCTGTAAATGCATTCTATAACTTGGCACACTAAGAGACCAGCAGTAACAGAATTACTGTCATAGCACTGTGCTGCAGGAGCTCTGGTGCTGTCTTACTTCATCACGTCTGGTGAGGGTGTGAGAAGACAAGCCGTCCACATGGGCACATGACCTAATCCAGCAGTGCTCAGAGTAGTGGAGACTTAGGCAATTACTGCCAGGTTCCTGAATTCAGCAACAGCTGATCTGCTACCACTGTGGGAAATCCCTGACCAGCGCCTGCACACACTGACAGGATGATATTCATATCCCCTGCAGAATGAAGCAAGATAGCCACATGTCATCCTACATGTGAACAGGAAGCAGTTTAAAACTTAGAAATTATTCTTGGAGTGTCTCATTTATTATTTTAGCACTATAGTTTATCCTGGGTAACTGAGCCATGAATTATGGACTGGATAAGGGAGTTATGCTCTGATGGACTGGCTTCCTTGCCTGGTCAGGACAGTAGGTAGATGCCTTTTCTTGTTTAAAACACACCCTTAGTTATCTCTTGAACCTTTTTGTTGAGTATGATAGAAATACTCCCAGTCAAGCCCAGTGTTGTATTCCCATAGTTCCAGGTCTGAGGAAGCTGAAACAAGAGGATGACTTGACCTGAAAGTTCAAGGATAGGATACTGATACTCCATCTCAAAAAAGTTTGGTTTCTGTTGTTGTAGTGATTGTGGTGGTGTTTTTAGGGGTTGCTATAGTGTCTTGGGTTTGTGTGTTTGTGTGTGTGTGTGTGTGTGTGTGTGTGTGTGTGTGTGTGTGTCACACACACGCATTTTGGGGGTTGGCTTTTTGGTTTTGCTTTTGAGACAAGATCTTACTTGTGCCCACACTGGCCACAAACTCCTGATCTTCCTGTCCCTTACCTCCTGCATTGGGGCTGCTGTGGTGTAGCCACACCAGCCTGTATTCATTGACTTGTCACTGTGACAAAATGTCTGTCAGAAGCAGCTTAAAGGAAAGAGGGTTTGCTTCAGCTCATTATTTGAGAGATGCTTCATGGCAGGGAGAACATGGCACAGTTCATGGCACATGGGTGATGGCAGGACTCACACCCAGTGGATCAGAAGTCAGAAAGCTCAGGCATTCCAGCCCTCAAGGCCTGCCGCACAGCCACTCATTTTTTCTACTAGCCCCTACCTCCTAGAGGTTTCATAGCTTCATCTGCTTGGAACCAACTGTTCAAACACATGAGCCCATGGAGAACACTTTATATTCAGCCCATAACATGCTCTTCCTATCCCTACCTCAACCATTTGATAAGTAATCATCTTAAGAAGACAGGACCCTGGGCTGGCAAGAAGGCCCAGCAGGTAAGAGTGCTGTACAGCCTGACAACCTGAGTTCAGTGTCCAGAACCCACATGATGTTGGAAAGAGAGACCCAGCTTGACAGTGCCCTCTGACTTCCACACACTCACTGTGGTATATGCACCCCCTCCCCAAAACATCATTATCCTCAGTTATTAAGGAAAATAAAATTTAAAGAACACAGGAGCACCCTATTGCAAATATTGCCAATTCATGATATATAGTGTGTGGAATAAATGCATGGCACATGTATAACAGTAGGTTATAGTTCTGCTTTCTTGATTCTCATTGCCTTCATATTTTATATATGACTGACATTCTGATTCAGTTTCTCTGTTGATACAGCAAAGATTCTAGAGATGCGGAGGTCGTGGCTAATGAATGTCGGTTAGCAACACTGGGCCCCAGCCCTCTGTGCTCCTCAGTGCATCCTTTGGCTCTAAACAGTCATCAGGAAGGCGCAGTGCCCATGCCCTGGGTGAACGGTAATACTCCTTTCCTTACTAAGGTCTTGTCAGCCTGCAGCAGCCCAGGGCTCCACAGAAGACACTGCTACTGAAGTAAAAATATCTGTCTTTATCCGACACTGGCCTCATGGGAAATAGCCAAAGTATTGATACTTTAATTAATCATACTTGCATATGTTTGGGATTTGTGTTAATTTTCACAATTCATAATATAATTTAAATGACTTCTGTTGAAGATGAGTTTAGAAGCTTAAGTTACTTCTTATAGCACACATCTCACTTTTGTGAACCTTCACAACACTCACTTCATGCTGCCTGGTATTGTAGGACATTGCAGCAAACCAGGGTAGTTGTGTATTTTATTTTAAAGCCTTCTAACTTTCATAGTGTAAATTGCTGTAAGGTTATAGGCAACATACCTTCAGCCTGTTCCCAAGTATAGCCAGATGCTACAAAGATAAACTGAAATAAAAATATTTGGGCTGAGGAAATAGCTCAATGGGTAAGGGCTTACCTCACAAACATAAGGACCTGATGGCCAGATACTGTGGCACAGTCCTCCACCACATAGGAGGCAGAGGTAGGTGGGTCTCTGTGGCCCTGGTCCAGCCTGGCCTAGCTTGGTCTACATAGCAAGTTCCAGAATAGCCAGAACTAGATAACAGAGAGACCGTGTCTTGGAAGGGAGGGAGGGAGGAAGGAAGGGAGGAAGGGAAGGAGGGAGAGAGGAAGGGAAGGAGGAAGGAAGGAAGGAAGGAAGGAAGGAAGGAAGGAAGGAAGGAAGGAAGGAAGGAAGGAAAATGGATATAAGGACCTGAATTCAGATTCCTAGGACCCATGTAAAAGTTGGGTGTGATACTGCACATCTGTAAACCCAGCATTTTGGGAGGAAAGTAGGGTGGAACTCGGGCTTACTGGCCATCCAGTCTTGTTGCAACAATAAACTTCAGGTTCAGTGAAAGACCCTGTCCCAAAAACATGAAGTAGAGGTCTGGAGAGTTGGCTCAGCTGTTAAGAGCACGTGATGCTCTTGCAGAAGACCTAGGTGAAGAATAAGAAAGTATTTGTAGATCTATGAATGGGAGGTAACCTGGGACGGGGCTGAGAGGTAGTTTAAAGGGTTAATATATCCCCTGCTCCAGGTGAAATGGGTAATTCTAAAATTTATAAGCTGTCTGTCTTTTATTGATTATGATAGGTTAGATATACCACTGTAATAATTCTAGGGCTGATAATGAACATTATTAGACCCTACCATTAAACTAACAGCAACATATTGGTGCCCAACTAATTTAATGTATCCATACCCTTAGAAATTAAATTGTATCATAGTTTGACGCTATAACTCAGACTTAGAACTTACTGCGGTTGGAGGGGAGACAAACTGAGAAGAGTTAGCAGAGCAGAGCTGGCTGACACAGCCAGCCACAGCCTCTAACTGATCCTTCCACACCTTCCTGGGAAACTCACAAGCTGTTTGCCAAACTTTAGCTATTGGAAAAGCAGAGGGGAGGAATGGATTTTTAGCAGTGGTGGGTTTCTTTCCCCCAAAACTTTTCAAGGTTGGAAAGGCAGGAGCGCTAGATTAACACATGTGTGTTCACAAGCCAGGGCATTTCACAGGCACTGCCCTCTGCTGCTGCCCTCGGGCTCAGCTCTCACAGAGCAGGGTGGCTACAGAGGCATGACAGGTTGGAGAGGCGAAATGGGGAGGCAGGCAGCCTTCTAAACAGAACTAGGTCTAAAACTGCGCCTAAAATGGAAAGTAGGCAGAGGGACTTGGACCTGGTTGCAGCATATTCAATGCTGGTCATGATTTTTCCCTAAGCTCTCTCTAGGAAAGTTGGAGGAAAATGTGGAGAAAGCCAAGAGATGGAAGGATGAGTTGTGGGCAGTAGAAAGGGAGAAAGAAAGGGGGCTGTTCCCAGCAGAACATTGATAGTGGCTGGAGTGCAGAGCTCTCAGGCTGCAAGATGTTTGTCAGCTGTTCCTGGAAAGGGTCCACTGATACATTTTAGCAACAACTAAAATCCAAGGAATGATAAATGGGCTTCCCTGCTGCAGCCTAAATTGGCACAGCAAGCCCAAAACTTAGAATTTTGTATTTTTGTTTGTTTGTTTAAAAGTTTTGAGTTACCATGATAGGGAATTGAGATGAAATATTTGAGCAAATCGGTGGCGGCACATGCCTTCAATCCCAACACAAAGGGGAAAAAGGCAGGCAGATTTTGGGCAAAAGTCAGGATGGGACCCCTGCTGATAAAGCTGCTTTTCTCAGCCTCTGCTGCAGGAAAAAAAAAAAAAGTGGTGAGTTGTAATTGCCTGCTGCCATCAGCACAGGTCTATAAGCTACCTGCCATCAGCACCCACTTACACTCTTGGACAGTCTAGGATTCAAAATGACACATTTTCCTTAACGCCACTATCTAAGTTTTTTGTTAATAATGGATAATAGTGTCCTTACTTATCTAGAAGATGGACTTGGACTTATATAAGGAGAGGATGAGTCATCAGGTCCAACTTCATTCTACTGGTGTTTGGTCCTTTTTTTCTGTGGCTATGTGGGCTCTCACAGGTAACATGCAATTCTGCTTTTGTATATGCCTGGGATGGAGAGATAAGCTGTCACACTGCTCTGAAAGTCTAGCCAATCTCTTTAGAAAGTGGGGTTCCCATGGGAGAACTGGTGCCAAAAGGCATTTTATCCTAAGAAATCTTTTCTGTTGGTCAGTGTAAGGACCCAAAGTTAGGCTGGGAGACAAACATGCAAGCTTCATGCCTCCCACATCAAAAAGCTGTTGAATGCTGACTAAGTTGAGGTGTCACACTGCTCTGGCAGCCGGCTTATCCCTTTAAACATGAGACATTTTCATGGGGGACAGGGCAGTCAAGCCTGACATAAAGAGACACGGGGCTATACAGGTAGCAAAGTACACACCAGCCTAGTTAGGTCCCAGACCCAAAGTGAACCATCAATTCCATCTGGAGAAAAGGGTACGACAGAAATAGCTGCAGCGAGTGTAGAGAGCCAGGCCCAAACCTGAGCAGGCGCAGGCGCCTGGGGTGAGCTTAAGCACTAAAGGCAGGAAGGGATTTGCGTAACATTGATTCTAAAAGCTAAAGCCTTCCTGTTGTTCAGGCAGCAGCTGAGCCCTCTAAATGGGATGTGCTTTCTTAGGGGACAGGTAGCTGCTTGGCCTAATGCGACGGAGCCCAAAGGCCCGGAGGAGGGTATTTGAACAGCATATCCTTAGTCAGTAAAATCCTTGGCTACAATGTCCTCAGAATTTATCATGCCAGTCTTTTAAATGGCATAGGTACTTGAGCTTACAGTTTGGCTTACAATCCAGACGGGCTTATGGAGAGACAGATGTCTGTCTTCTGCTCATACGAAGAGCAGAAAACTTCCTTAATTGCACCTGGGTTCAATCTCCAGCGCCCACATGGCGTCAGGTTCTTTAGGACCTGAAGTCCTCTTCTGACTTTCTTGGACATCAAACACAAAATTTGGTCCAATAGACATTCAGCCAAAACATTCATAAAAGAAAACAAAAACATGAAGTAGAAGCTAGGCAAGTAGTTCCTGCACTCCAGGGGGAGAGGCAGGTAACTGTAAATTCCAGGCCAACAAAGACTGCATAGTAACACTGTGGCTTAAAAGTCAGCCACAGAGGAAAATATGGTAGAGACTGGTGAAAAATGTGGTGGACACCTGATGTTAACTCTGGTCACCTCGTGCACATGCAGAGGCAAGCACACACACACACTACATAGAAACAGTATTTAGAAAAGAATATTTCTAAATGCCCAAGTTCTTGTTTGAAAAGCCACCATTAGGCCTAGAGAGATGGGTCAGCATTTAGGATCACTTGCTTTCAGAGGACCTTGAGTTCAGTTCCCAGCACCCAAGGCAGGAAGCTCACAACTGGCTGTGACTCTAGCTCTAGAGTGTTTATCATCTCTGGCCTCTGAAGGTACTGCACTCGTGTGCAAACCCACATGCAGCACAACTGCATGTAATTAAAAATACTAAAAATAAAATTTTAAAGACACTGTTGAAGAGCACAGTGAGCGTTGTGCTGGTCACACAGAGTACTGTAACAAAGTAGCACAGACTAGGGGCCTAAATAGATGCCTATTTCTTATGGCTGTGGAATCCAGGATCAAAATTCCAGCAAGTTTGTTTCTGAGGATCCTGTTTAGGTCTCAAAAGGCCACCCTCTTTCTTGGAGTGTGTAAGAAGAGTGCACTCTTCGGTGTCTATGCTTATAGGGTTCCTAGCCTCATTGAGGGTTAGGAGTTCAGACTATGAATCTGTCAAACACCCAAGCAAGTTCCTGGTATGGGTTTGTTAGTATTCTTCCTTAAGAAAGGTTTGGGTGAGGTGTTTAACTGGGGTAGGACTCAGGACTACTTAAGTTTTTTAAGAAAGTTATCTACAGCCTATAATTAAATTAAAATTTTAAGTTCGGGTCTAGAAGTGTTTCAGTGACCTAAGATGTAAGTGTTAGTGTTTGGGTGATAGATTAAACAGACTCTTCTCAGCTGGGAAGCAGCCTTTCAAGGACCAAACTTCCCAGGGGCTCTTTTTATTGTTGCACAAAAGGCACTTTTAGCAAGTCAATTTCTGCATACCAAAATCTGCTGTCTGGTTGTCTGAAGGAATCATTACCTAAGCAAGTCTCAGCCATACAGAACTTCCTGGTTTGCCAGGCATGTCTCAGAATAAGTTATGCAAAGACTCTGAGAACAACCCCATAAAGTCTCAGGTGATAATCACTGACAAAAGCTACTTTTTGGCCTACGTGCCATCCCACCAGAATTCATGCCAGATACAAAGGTTCTGCTGAAATTCTGCTACATAAGTCATTCAGAATTTCACAGTAATACACATGGCAATACAAGTCTAAATTGAAGAAGCTGTGCCATCGCAGGGCCTGTAAGATGGCTTAGCCAGTAAAGGCACTTGCCGCCAAGTCTGACCACCTGAGTTTGAGCCCTGGAATATGGTAAAAAGAGAGAAGCGATTTCACCAAGTTGTCCTCTTACCAGACATGTACAGTACTGTATGTCAGTGTATGCCCAAGTATGTATGTTACACACACACATGCACACGCACACACATGCACACACTCAATGTAGGGAACAAAGTGATAAGAGAGGGAGTTAGAGAGATGACTTGTTAAAAACTGGCTGCTCTACCAAAGGACTCGGGTTTGATTCACAGCTGTCTTCAGCTCCATTCCCATGGCATCCAACACTCTTAATCTTTGTCTATTGCTCTTTTAAAAGAAAGTGTTTAATTGAGGGTGTGCTCGTGGTTAGTCCATTCTTATCATAAACGTGGTGGCGTGCAGGCAGATGAGGTGGAGAAGTGGCTGAGAGTCCTACATCCTCTCAAAGCCCACCCTCAGTGACACACTTTCTCTGACAGGACCACACTTCCTAGTCTTTCTCAAAGGGTGCCAGTCCCTGATGACTAAGCATTCAAATACCTGAGGCAAGCCACGGGGCCATTCGTATTCAGACTACCACAGCAGAACTGCCCATGGTGAGCAGACATGTAAAATACCTGTACACATGAATAAGGAGTGTGCCAGAGTGGAGCTAAAGCAGACAGGAGTGACTGTCACTGTTTAGAAGTCAGTCAGTGTTCATGTGCCTGTTGGTAATGCTCTCCTACTTCCAGATTTCAGATTTCCAGGAAGACCTTATGTCCTACAACTGCAAAATCCTGAAACCTGTGAAATATTTACAAGAGAAAAGAGCATCGGGGTAAGTCCTCCTCTCCCGAAAAAAAAATAATAATGTTATAGATTATGACCCTTACTTAGGGCAATACAAGCAGAAGGATCCAGTTCCTTCCTACCAGTCTCCTGTAGACACAGGTTTTGGGTGGGATGAGCAGCAGAGTAGGCACTGACCTGGGGAATGCTCGCCACCGACTGTTGGAAGCAGAGTAAGGAGCCTCTGAAACTAACCGCTGGGAGGAGGACTGCTAATTGTGGGAGGTGTCTGATGGATAAAATTCAACTTTATCACTTCTCTTTTCTTGTTAATCAGAAAACCAACGAGAGTTTTGTTTCTAATAAACACATCTGAAATACAGTGTGCTCTGTGGTTGCAACTAGCTTTTTGTGAAAGAGGCAAAGAGCATGAGAAACAGGAGCCCTGTGTAAGCACTAAAAGACAGATGGGCAGAGCCAGGAGGTGGTGACACACACCTTTAGTCCCAGCCAGAAGAGCTCTGTGGTCTACAGAGCGAGTTCCAAGGTAGCCGGGACCACACAGGAAAACTCAGTTTCAAAAACAAACAAAAATGCAAAGCAAGCCAGGCATGGCAGTGTATACCTTCAACCCTGGCACTCTGGAGACAGAGGCAGAGGGGATCTCTATGAGTTCAAAGCCAGTCTGGTCTGCATGGTGAGTTCCAGACCAGCCAAGGCTACATAGTGAGGCCCTATCTCAAGGGGGGGGGGGGGGGGGAGAAAAACTGTTAAACAAAACAGTCATAATTTTAATGGAATCTTTTATTTGAAAAAAACTGATAAAAGTCACAGGTAACTCACATGGAACTAGTTTTATATTAAAGCAATATTCAGATGTGTCACTTGACTGTTTTATGATTAAGTTTCTTATCTTCTAGGTGTTCCAGAAGCCCTTAGGGTTGGTGATACCCCATAGATACTGCAAATCTCATTTTAATACATTACGTGGCTGTGAGCGAGCACAGTGCAAGTTTGTCCATGTTCCCGAGCAGGGGGATGAAAAGGTAGAGCCCCATCTGACCTGGGGATGGTCTTAGTGCACGCATTTGACTGTGGTTGTCTTAATGCTCTGATAGCGTGGGTAATCTTTACCTAGGACTATGTTTTATTTGAATTATATGTGTAGATCTATTCAGAGTCTTGCTGTGTTTCTCAGGCTGATCTCAAACTCCTGCTGTCTACCTCCCAAGCTGCCCAGACTAAAAGTGCATATCATAGTGCCTGGCTTGCCCTCTTTTTGCAGTAGTTTTTGAACTTTAGTTGTTAATGTTTCTTTCTCCTGACTGCATAATAGTTAATATTCAGTTTTACAGGTTTTTCAAAATTCAGATTGATGGGGCATTGCATTGTTTAGAGAATACAGCAGTGATCCTCTTGGTCCTCTTTCCTGTCTCATGGTGAGTGCACGCACATGTGCTCATGGGCCATAGAGGCTACACATGCTCAGCCCTGGTAGACCCTGAGGAACAAGTTCTGAAGTGGCTGTTCCAGGTCACACTCTACGCAGGGTCTGCGAGTTCTGCTTGCATTCCCTCCTTGCCAGTCACGGTAGCCATTCAGCCAGCCATGGTGGTACACACCTGAAATTCCGGAACTTGGGAGGTGGAGGCAGAAGGATCAGGCTAGTATACATTTCAAGCCTGTAAATTAACTTAAACATCTACCTTTATTCTTATGCTCTAAGTTCATAACTTTTTGTTTGCTTGTAAACATGTGAAGGTAATTTAATATTTTGTGACTTTTGTAGGTCTGCATGGATGTGTTTAAGAAATACATAAGTGTCAATCAGCAGCCTTTGCTGCAGCGAGCAGGTATGGAATAACTGAAGGACAGTTACAGGTTTCTGTGAGCACATCACCCCTGTGCTGTTTTGTCACTGAGTGTTAAAGTTAGTCCAGAAAAGTGAAGGTGCTGGCCGTGAAAGCTTAGCATCCTGAGTTGAATCCCTGCATCCTGCCTAACTATGGAAGGATGCAGCCACGTCCACTGAGTTGTCTTCTGCCTTCCATACTCACACCCCAACACACGCATTATACACAATAATTTTTAATTAAAAAAACTGTTAGCTGGGCAGCAGTGGCACACACCTTTAATCCCAGCTTCTGGGAGGCAAAGGCAAGTAGATCTCTTAGTTCCAGGCCAGCCTGGTCTACATAGTGAGTTCCAGGACAGCTGAGGCTACACAGAGAAACCTTGCCTCAATAGATAGATAGATAGATAGATAGATAGATAGATAGATAGATAGATA
>NW_026586383.1:11317059-11347275 GCF_907164565.1 Psammomys obesus
AGATAGATAGATAGATAGATAGATAGATAGATAGATAGATAGATAGACAGACAGACAGACAGACAGACAGACAGACAGACAGACACTGTTAAAATTTATTTTCAAACTAAGTATGAAAACTGAATGCCCTGCCTAAGATCAGCTCTATTGGCCTTAAAAAATGATTAAAAAATAAATATTTTATTTTGGTTAGTTTGAAAACTGTGTTCACCTACCAATGTAAGTCTTGTATGTACTAATATTTCTTGACTTAGAAATTTCATTTACACATGTAAAAGAGAAAGTGTCTTGCTCATCGGCCATTAGCTCTCTATGCAGGGCTACTTTAGATCCTGAATCTTCCCTCTTCATCCTTCTTTTTTCACATTTTCCATCATTGCCAGAGCAACATCCTGTCAAATCCCACGCAGCTCCATCAGCATGCCCCTGTGCTGTGTCTCAGTGCTGCTGGCCCCATGCTGTCCACCCAGGACATTCCCCATCGTCCCTCTCCCCATGGTGGACAGCTGGTTAGCTGTCAAAGCTCAGTCCTTACAGAAGACTGCCTCCTCTGTTAGCCCATGTCTGATCTCTACAGCTTCATCCCATTCCTTGCCTCCATCTCCTCACCATTCTAGATTATGAGCCCCAAGAGGATAAGAACCAAAATGTATCTGCATCTGTCCCCTGACCCAGCTGCTACAGCCACACAGCATGGCAGTAACAGCGCGTTGTGGTGCCAGATCCATCAGCTTCAGTCTGATTCTCTAAAAGCATCCCAGGGCACCTATGTCTAATGTGGAAGAGGTTAGAGGCAGTAAGAGCCTGTATGGGAGTGTACTTGCAATCCAGGGACTGACAGCCAGGTAGGTAGACATGATTAAATATAAGCCTTTCAGTTTCAGAAATCATTGCAAAGCCTGTGAAAAAGAATGGCATAGATGGGAATCATGGGAAATTCCCCAGATATAAAACTGTGAGGAACAGTGGCCATGAGAAAAACATCAGAATTTAGTATGTGCGCATGCGTGCTCAGACGTGTGTGTGTGTGTGTGTGTGTGTGTGTGTGTGTGTGTGTGTGTGTCACAGTGTATCACTTCAGGGTAAGTTACAGGCCTCTAGAGAGACACCTCAGTGAGGAAGGGCACACACTCCCTTGCAAAGGGCTTGAGTTTGGTTTGGGACACTCATGATGGGCAAGTGATAAAGCTTTCCCCTGTGCATAAACCACACACACACGCATGTACACATAAATTAAACATAAAGTCAGCCGGTTGGTAGTGGCCTTTCTTCCCAGCAATTGAGAGGCAGAGACAGGTAGATTTTTGTGGGTTCAAGACCAGCCTGGTCTAGAGCAAGTTCCAGCATAGCCAAGGCTACACAAACAAGCATTGTCTTAAAAAACAGAACAAAAATAATAAAATGTGCCAAGACCACTGGCTGCTCTTCTAGAGAAACCGGGTTTAGTTCTCAGACCCACATCAGGTGTCTCACAACCTTCTGTGACTCCAGTTCTAGGGGAGCCAATGCTCTTCCAGTCTCCGTGGACACCAAGCATTCACATGGTGCACATACACGCTTTTAGGCAAACACTCGTTCACACAAAGTAAAAATAAATATTTAGAAATAAAATTTAAAAATTAAATCCTTACCAAAAAACTTGCAGGTATCTTGTTTCTTTGTGCCTGTGAATCTCTGCAGTTTCTGAAGACACAATAATCTTTTGTGGAGTGTCCGCATCCTCCACTGCTGTAAACTAAACATCTGCACAATAGTTTTCTAATCTTACCTTGCAGAGGTGGGGCTGGAGAGATGGCTCAGAGGTTATGAACACTGGCTGCTCTTCCAAAGTCCGGGGTTCAATTCCCAGCAACCACATGGCGGCTCACAACCCTCTGTAATGCAATCTGGTGCCTTCTTCTGGCATGAAGGTGTACATGCAGGCAGGACACTGTATACATAATACATCTTTTAAAAGAAAAAAACCTTACCTCTGGTGTTTTCCTGTCATCTAGGATCCAGCCCACAGTCAGATATTCTAGTCCTGTCTCTAGCTTCTGGGACATTTCAGTCCAGCAAGATGCACACAACATAGAGCTCTGAAACATGGCCGGGCGCTACTCCTTGGCACTAAGGTTATCCACAGTGCTGTGTGATGAGCAGCACTGTTCATTCCAGATGGATTCCGTGCGTTCACCAGCACTGTCTCTGTTCCACTCTGATGCCCCATAGCTTCTCCTTAGTCTGTCTCTGAGCTCACGTTTTAGGTCCCTCATGTAAGTGCAGTGCGGTAACCCACCTTCTCTGACTGGCTTGTTTTACTGAGTGTGATGTACTCGAGGTTCTGTCACAGCATCTGTCGGGATGTCCTCCCTGTTCAGGCTGGATAGCGTTCCCTTGTCCGTGTTACCACAGCTTTGTAGCTTTGTCCACTCTTCAGTTGGGCACTTGGGTTGTTTCTGCATTTGGCCATGTGATTAATGCTGCCACAGATGTTAACCATCAGGTACCTGTTGTGTCTCACTTGGCAATTCTTTCTACTGCACAGCTTTCATATCTTTTATATTGGAATTTTCATGTACTTTTCCTCCCAGTTTTATTCCTGAAAACATTTTTAAATGACTACTGATTATAAACCAAAATGAGTGGGTATAATAGCAATTTAGTAGAACAATTAAGGTTTTTATCCCATTTTGTTGAAAATGATAATTTCTGTGCTTTAAAGAAATAGTCAGAAGGTATTTGATCATATAAATTTAACCTAAAATGATTGTTAGAATATTTTAGATTTATCATTAGTAAAAAACAGGAGTGTTCCAGCTTGTAAGAGTGACAGTTCAGTCAGCTGTTTACAAATACATATTTGTTTTCTATTATGAGTATTTAAACATCTGGAAAGGAAAAGCCAGTGGTTACTAGACTTGGGTGTTCCCAATGAGAGAGAAAGAGACAGACAGAGAAAGAGAAGAGAAAAAGGGAAATAAAGAAGTTAACATACCCAGTCTGCTTAGTTGTCAGTGAGGAAGCACCCCTTTTCCAACCAGAAAGGAAGGATCGTCTTAAATTTTTTAAATTACACTCTGTGTGTGTGTGTGTGAAAGAGAGAGAGAGAGAGAGAGAGAGAGAGAGAGAGTGCCATAGTGCAAATGTGATGGCCAGAGGACAGTGTTCAGAAATCAGTTCTCTTCTTTCCATCATGGGAGTCACAGGGATCAAACTTAGATCTTCAGGCTCAGCAGCAAGCACTCACTGAGCCATCTTGCTTGCCCCAGAAAGACCATTTCGAAAGAAAAAATTAAATTAAAATTTTAAACTAGATTAATGGCAAGGACGAAGAACACATGTTAGTAAACGGTGTCCAGACACTAACCAACTTTCCAACTCCTTTTTAAAAAGTATTTTGTATATGCATTGATGTTTTACTTGCAGGTCTGTCTGAGGGTGTCGATTCTCTGGAACTGGAGTTACAGACAGTTGTGAGCGGCTGTGTGGGTGCTGAGAATTGAACCTGGGTCCTTTGGAAAAGTAGCCAGTGCTCTTAACCGCTGAGTTATCTCTCTGGCCCTTTCTAACTACTCCTGGTTTTATTTATGAATTATGTGTTTATTTCACATTATCAGTATCTGTAGCTGGGCTTGATACCTGTGACCACAACTCAGGAAGTAAAGCAGGAGGATCCATTCCAGCCTCCCCCGGGCTACAGAGCAATCTATCATATGTTCTCAGGGAAAACACGTGCAATATATAAACAGCTTTATAACAAAGTTGATTGTTGTTACATGATGCTTTGGGGTTTTGGCTTATTTGGATGTTTTGGTTTTGGTTTTTCAAGACCGGGTTTCTCTGTGTAGTGTTTTGGAGCTTACGCTGATCTCAGAGGTCAGCCTGCCTCTGCCTCCTGAGGGCTGAGATTAAAGGTATGGACCATTGTGCCCAGCTTCATATTGGGAGAACTGAGATTTTCATAGGAAACCATTTTTGGCTGTGCAGTGGTAGTGCACACCTTTCTCCCAGCACTCAGGGGTACAGAGGCAGGCAGGTCTCTGAGTTCAAGGCCATCCTAGTCTACAGGGCAAGTTCCAGGACAGCTGGGGCTACACAGACAAACCCTGTCTCAAAAAAAAAAAAAGAGAGAGAGAGAGAGGGAGGGAGGGACAGAAGGAGAGAAAAAGGAAAAAAAGAGGGGGGGAAGGAGGAAGGAAGGAAAGGAGGGAGGGAAAGAAAGAGAGGGGAGCTGGAGAGGTGGCTTAGAGGGTAAGAGCACCGGCTGCTCTTCAAAGGTCAGTTCCCAGCCACCACATGGTGACTCACGACCGTCTCTAAGGAGATCTCCTGCCCTCCTCTGGCGTGCAGGCTGACACACAGGCAGAGCACTGAACATAATACATGAACACATTTTAAAAAGAAGGAATAGTAAGTGTCAAAGTAGCCCTCACCCATCATCAAATCACTGTGCCTCTCCAGGCCATTTACAGGCCTCAGAGCCCTTTAGTAGGGAGGCTCTGAGGATGAGGCAGTAAGGCCATGGTGTTTCCACCCTGGAGACTGATGCTCAACATGCTTGACTTTTGATAACAATGCCGTTTTGACTTTTTGCCTTCATTTTCATCAGATATTTTGGACATTTCCGGTCCCTTTCAAGGAATGAATTTATATAATATTTTAACAGAAGATTGATCTACTTTCAGCTTAAGAACAGCAAATGACTAATTTTTTTTTTTTTCACTTTCAGCACACATATTTCTGGAGTACTACAGAAAGTTTCCCCCAGGGATACATTTCAGTTTGCAAGTGCTAAATGACCTTTTGATTTCTTTGCTCAAGCATTGTTTATTGAAGGAAGTCTTCCAGGTAGTGCAGCTCAGCATAATGGCTAAAATGCTGGTGAGTAACCTCAAGGTGCATGGGCACCAGCTCTTGTGCTCCCGGCATTGTGTGCTTAAAGTTAAAACTTAAATGTCCGCCTGTCACATGCTCCCCAGACAGCACATTGTTACGTATAAGTGAATTTGTAAAATTTAAGGTTCACTCAACACATGAAAGTGAGTATGATTTTTTTTTCTTTTATTCAGCCTGCTCTGAAAATATTACTAAAAATATTTGAGTATGTGGCAGCTATGAAGTTAAGGAATGCTGTACCTGCCTTAATTGAGATTTTTTGCAAGGTATGATTTTAATCTCTTCATTCTCTAATAGGGAACAACAAAAACAGACTGTTTGCACGTAATTCTTTTTCTGTGTTTTATCAATGTTTTAGTTGCTCAAGAATGTAAATGTTCTTTCCCTCCACCGTAGTTCAGAAGCTCACTCCAGGGGCTGCTTTTCCTTGCGCCAGTACCCCGAGGATTCAAATGCTCTTCTTTATTGTAAAGTGTCTTCTTGAGACAGGGTTTCTCTGTGTAGCCCTGGCTGTCTTGAAACTTACTCTGTAGCCAGGCCGGCCTCAAACTCAGAGATATGCCTGCCTCTGCCTCCCGAATGCTGGGACTTAAAGTATATGCCACCACCATCCAGCCCAGTTATCTTCATTTCTTAGTTATAGCTAAAAGAAATGATTTCTCTGAAATATTTAAGGTCACAACAAATCAGTATATACATAGAAAATTGTAACTAAAATAAAGTAGTTAGAAATTGGTTTTAAAGTTGACATTAAGCAAAATTAGAAAGATTTTTTTTTATTGATTCTTTGTGAGTTTCACATCATCTACCCCAGCTTATCTCCCCATCCCCTCATCTCGCCCATTGCCCTTGCAACCTTTCCCAAAAATAAAAAAAAGCACACAAGCAAACAACTACAAAACAAAGCATAGAAAGCATCTCATTGAGGAAGCTGTAGTGTGTCACAGTGTGTCCCATGGTATGACTCTCTGTCCATACATCTTCATTTGCAAATGTTCATTGCAGTGAGTCAATAGTCTAGTTCATGATCTCTGGCTTCTGTGACACCATCAATACTGGATCCTCACCAGGACTCCTCCCAATTATCCTGTTGTTGCCCTGTGTCATGGAGATCCTATAGCTTGGAACAGCAGGACTGGTCCTTTCACTTGTCTCAGTTGTTCTCAGATGATACAGATTTGGGGGTAGGCCATCTCAGAGCCCTGGATCTGGGCCTGGATGATAGCAGGGCTGCTCAGCCCACCAGCTCTCCCTTAGCTGCACCACCAGGGCAAGCTCCCCAGCACTGCTCCGGCCAGGCCACCCAGTGCCACTGTCTTCCTGCTCTCACACCCTCAGGGCTGGCTCACCCATGCCTTCGCCATGAGGGCCAACTCCACTCTGTTTCCCAGGTGAGCTGCAGGGCCCACTCTTCAGTGTGATAGCCAGTGAGGGACAGGGACAGCTCTCCCAACCAGTGGAGGTGGGTGCATCACATTGGCACCCATGCCATCCTGGCAGACAAGTGGTAGGACCAGCTCTCCCACACTGTCATCCTCAGAGCTGGCTCACCTGTGCTCCTGCCACCAGGGTCACCTCTGCTGTGCTGCCCAGGCGAGGCACAGGGCCTGCTCTCCTGAGGGCTGCACTTGGTGAGGGGCAGGGCTAGCCCTCCCAAGCTCATGACCCTGTGAGCAGCTTTCCCGACTGCTGCAGGTGGCAGGGGTCATCACCTCTGCACCTGTGCCACCCCATGGCAGATGAGTTGCAGGGTCAGCTCTCCCATACTCAGGCCTTGAGGCTGGCTCACCCACACTCCTGCAACCAGGGTCAGCTCAACTGTGCAGCCTGGGCAGGGCACAGGGCCCATCTCCTGAGTGCTGCTGCCTGTGAATGATGGGACCAGCTCTCCAGAGCACCATATCCAATGAGGGGCAGGGCCAGTTATTCACGGCACCTGGACAGCCATGTAGTCCCGGCTGCTGCCCCAAGCAGGGACATCCCATGTTCTCTAGTGGAATAGGAGCCGTGGACATCAACACCGACCCCTGCCACAGCATAAGCACAGACTCAGATACGGCCCTCAGCGGCAGCTCAGCCTGGAACCTCACCATGGCCTCAGGTGGCAGGGCTGGCCACTCACAATGCTCAAGCTGCTCCACTTTCTTTCTCTCCCATCTGACCACCACGTACTTGCACATTGTGTGGCTCCCTCTGCGGGCCGGCCGCTCGGCTAGTGAGCCTCCATCCTCCATCTGGGCTGCATGCTCAGGGCAGGTCTGTGGGTGGCATGGCGATCTACAGGTCTCTGCCTGTCTTCCTCCTCCTGAGCTGCATTGCCTGGATTCAACTGGATTTGGTTTTTCGGAGCCCTAGGCATAAGACAGGTTTGGCCGGCAAGCTCCAATGAACAAAGGATGGCATCTGCTCTGCCCCTGACTGACAGAAGACACCACCAACAAGGTGTCTCTCTGCCCATGCCTGGGAAATGCTATCAAAAAATACATTAAATTTTAACATGTTGTGTATGTGTGTGTGTGTGCATGGAGACTAGGGATCAGCATCACTTTTTACCTTATTTTTTTTGAGACAGGGTATTGCACTGTGAACTGGGGCTCACTGGTTTTGGCCGGGCTGTGTAGACATCAAGACCCCAGGAACCCTATGACTACCTCCCTGGCACTGGATCACAGGCATGAGCTGCTGTGCTCAGCTTTTTACGTGGTGCTAGGGGCCAGACACAGGGCCTCATGCTTGTGCAGCAAGCTCCCAAGTTTAACTTTTGGGCAATGCTTCAAAGTACCTGATGCACCCCAGCCAGCACTGGGTAAAGACAGGTGTGGTGGTACATGCCTGTTATCCTAGCCCTCCAAAGGTGGGGGCAGGAACATCAGAAGTACTGAGTTTGAGGCCAGCTTGAGCAATAGGAGAGCCTGTCTTTTAAAAAAGAATGTTTCTCAACTACAGCAGTTATAGAGAATCAGAGAATGTCAAATGAGCAATGACTGGGGTTATCTTGGGACGGCAGGGTTCTTTTGCAGAGGTTGTTGGTTCCACACTTAGTATAGAGGCATTCCTAAACGTTTTTAAAGCAAGCCAAGCTCAGTGGAGTACACCTATAATCCCAGCACTTGGGAAGCAGAAGCAGGCATATCTCTTTAGTTTGAGGCCAGCCTGGTCTACAAAGTGAGTCCAGGACAGCCATGGCTACACAGAGAGACCTGTCTCAAAGAACAAAAACAAACAGTTGCTTTATGCAGTATCTGTGTCTGTTTGGAGACCTTTTCAGGGTCCAGCAGTGGTAACGTAATATTTCCTTATATATCTTTGCACCTGATTCTAGTAGAATAATGTACTCCATCCAGTTAACCTACAAACTATGGAGAAGCAGAAATTCAGAGCTTATTTTATGTTCATAAACATGCTGTGAACCTAGCATGTCACAAAATAGCTCATACTAAACCCTAGTTTTTGAAACAAGGTTTCTCTCTATAGCCTTGGCTGACTTAGAACTCAATCTGTAGACCAGTCTGGCCCCCAACTTCCTGCTTCTGCCTCCTAAGTGTTGGGATTAAAGGTGTGCACCAACATTGCCACAACCACCACCTGGCATTTGAGCACTTCTAAAGGATAGGTTTTTGTTGTGGTGGTTTGGTTTTTCAAAATAGAGTTTCATCATATAGTTCTGCCTGGAACTCACCATATACAGTGTGGCCTCAAAGTCACAGAGAACTGCCTCCCTCTCAAGCACTGGGGTTAAAGATGTGAATCACCACACCCGGTATGGGTAGATTGTATGGGAACCAGTTACAAGGTAGCTAATTTGTTTCTTCACAGATTTTATAGTTGACTCTGTCTGTTTGATCAAATATCAAGCCTGGTGGGGAATGCAGAGACCATCAGGCATTGTTTGAGATGTTACAAAGTAGAACAGTAAACCCTCATAGTGCTTTCTGTATTATGTCATAAAGTTCAATGGGTTTAGGAGGGGAGCTGTTTTCCTTTTCATTTTTATTTTTTTCTTCACTATTTATTCATTGTATATCCCAATTGAGGCCCCCTTCCTCAACTCTCCCCTTCCCACCCTCCCTCCCTCTTCCCTTCATCCCCTTCCCCTAGTCCACTGGAAGGGCGAGTTCTTCACTATTGCCTTCCACCCATAGCTTAAGTCTCATCAGGACTGCTTGGATCATCTTCCTCTGTGGCCTGGCAAGAATGCATCATCAGGAGCGAGTGATCAAAGAGCAGTCAACTGAGTTCATGATAGAGACAGCCCCTGCTCCCCTCACTCAGAGATCTACATGGAGGCTGAGCTGCCAATAGGTTACATCTGACCAGAGGGTCTAGTTCCTCTCCATGCGTGGTTCTCCGTTGGTGCATCAGTCTCTGCAGGACCCTCTGGGCTCAGACCTTTTAGTTTTGTTGGTCTCCTTATGTGGCTCCTGTCCCCTCCATGTCCCTCTAATCCCATCCCTCTCTTCCTCCATAGGACTCCCTGTGCTCTGCCCAAAGTTTGGCCCTGAGTCTTAGCATCTGCTTCAAGCCCCTGTTGGGTGAATTCTTTCAAAGGATCCTCTATAATAGACTCTCATCTTGTTTCCTCTCTCCTGCCGCTTCTGGTTTCCATCCTGTTTGCCATTATGAATGAGATTTAGGCATCCTCCCTAGGGTTCTCTTTGTTGTTTAGCTTCTTTAGGTCTGTAGATGACTATCCTATATAATATGGCTAATATTTGCTTATAAGTGTGTTTCTGTTTCTGGGTTATCTCACTCAGGATGATCTTTTCTAGTTCCATCCATTTGCCTGCAAATTTCATGATTTCCTTGTTTTTAATAGCTGGGTAGTATTCCATTGTGTAAATGTACTACAATTTCTGTATCTGTTCTTCCTTTGAGGGACATCTAGGTTGTTTCCCAATTCTGGCTATTACAAATAAAGCTGCTATGAACATAGTTGAGCAAATGTCCATGTTGAATAGGTATATGCCCAGGAGTGGTATAGCTGGATCTTGAAGTAGTGCTATTCCCAATTTTCTGAGAACGCACCAGATTGATTTCCACGTTTGCACTCCCACCAGCAATGAAGGAGAGTTTCTGCTTCTTTACATCCTCTCCAGTGTGTGTTGCCCACTTGAGTTTTTTTTTTTTAATCTTAGTCGTTCTGATGGGTGTAAGATGGAATCTCAGAATTGTTTTGATTTGCATTTCCCTGATGACCAAGGATATTGAGCATTTCTTGGAGTATTTCTCTGCCATTCTATAGTCCTCTGTTGAGAATTTTCTGCTTAGCTCTGTATCCCATTTTTAATTGGATTATTTGGTTGGCTGGTGTCTAATTTTTTTGAGTTCTTTATATATTCTGGATATTAGTTCTCTATCAGATGTAGGGTTGGTGAAGATTTTTTTTTCCTACTCTGCAGGCTATTATTTTGTTCTGCTGACAGTGTCCTTTGCCTTACAGAAGCTTTTCATTTTCACGAGGTCCCATTTATTAATTGTAGATCTTAGAGCCAGAGCTATTGGTGTTCTGTTCAGGAAATTTTCTACTGTGCCAATGAGTTCGAGGCTCTTCCCCACTTTTTCTTCCAACAGATTTAGTGTGTCTGGTTTTATGTTGAGATCTTTGATCCACTTGGACTTTAATTTTGTGCAAATAGATATGGGTCTGTTTGCATTTTTTTACATGTAGACTTCCAGTTAGACCAGCACCATTTGTTGAAGATGCTTTTTTCCATTGTATGGTTTTGGCTTCTTTGTCAAAAATCAGTTGTTCATAGGTGTGTGGGTTTATTTCTGGGTCTTCTATTTGATTCCATTGATCCTCCAGTCTGTTTCTACTAGTACCATGCAGTTTTCATTACTGATGCTCTATAGTACAGCTTGAGATCAGGGATGGAGATTCCTCCAGAAGATCTTTTATTGTAGAGAATTGTTTTAGCGATTCTGGGTTTCTTGTTATTCCATATGAAGTTGAGAATTTTTCTTTCCAAGTCTGTAAAGGATTGTGTTGGTATTTTGATGGGAATTGCATTGAATCTGTAGATTGCTTTTGGTAAGATGGCCATTTTTACTGTTAATCCTGCTGAGCCATGAGCATGGGAGATCTTTCCATCTTCTGATACCTTCTTCTATTTCTTTCTTCAGAGACTTTGAAGGTTTTTTTCATACAAGTCTTTGACTTGCTTGGTTAGAGTTACGCCAAAGTACTTTATGTCTTTTGTGGCTATTATGAAGGGTGTTGTTTCCCTAATTTCTTTCTCAGCCTGGTTGTCTTTTGTATATAGGAATGCTTCAGATTTTTTTTTTTTTAGTTAATTTTGTATCCAGTCATATTGCTGAAGGTGTTTATCAGCTGTAGGAGTTCTCTGGTAGAATTTTTGGGTCCCTCGTGTATATTATCATATCGTCTGCGAATAGTGATACTTTGACTTCTTCCTGATTTGAATCCCCTAGATCTCCTTTAATTGTCTTATTGCTCTAGCAAAGACTTCAAGAGCTATGTTGAAGAGATATGGAGAGAGTGGGCAGCCTTGTCTTGTCCCTGACTTCAGTGGGATTGCTTGAAGTTTCTCTCCATTTAGTTTGATGTTGGCTGTAGGTTTGCTGTATATTGCCTTTACTATGTTTAGATATGTGCCTTGTATCCCTGATCTCTCCAAGACTTTAAATATAAACGAATGTTGGATTTTATCAAATGCTTTTCAACATCTAAGGAGATGGTTTTTCTCCTTCTGTTTGTCCATGTTGTGGATTACATTGATGGATTTCAGTATATTGAACCATCCCTGCATGCCTAGGATGAAGCCTACTTGGTCATAGTGGGTGAGATCTTTGATGTGTTCTTGGATTCAGCTTGTGAGTATTTTGTTGAGTATTTTTACATCAGTGTTCATAATGGATATTGGCCTGAAATTCTCTTTCTTTGTTGAGGCTGTTTTCCTTTTTAAAAATAAAATTGACCATGCTTTACACCCAGAGATAACAGAAATAGTTAAAGGACTCGAGTTTGTAACAGGCAGGAAGCAGTTATTTTTAGTTTTTCACCAAAACAGTTTCCAGTTTGTTTTATTAGATGAAAGTTGTTTCTAGGACCTGCTCAGATTCCACTATCAAATTTAAGGCACTTTTTCTACAAGTTAAAGAGACTGTCTCACTTCAGCTTTATGTTCTCAATGACCGAATGGCACCTCACAGGAAAATGTGACTTCTCTGCTCTCCCTGCTGGTTTTTTATCTATCCCAAATCTATCACGGTGATGACAGACCCTAATCGACAGCAGCCTGGAGAAGAGAGTGCTAGGCTCAGCTGACTTACCCTGACCATAGGCCTTCATGAAGGACCATTAGGGCAGCAGCCTGGAGCAGGGGCTGGAGCAGAAGCTGTGGAAAAGTGCTGCTGACTTGCTCCTCCTGACGTGCTCAGTCCAGGACCACCCACCGGGAAGGGTAACATCCACAGTGGGCTGGGCCTGTCCATTTTAACCACTACTTAAGAAACTGCCCCAAGACTAGTCTTACAGAGATATTTCCTCAGTTGTGAGTCCCTCTTCTCAGATCACTCTAGCTTGTGTCAAGTTGACAAAATAAATAAGTACAATCAGGACACCATCCCAATTTTTATTTTCTGCGACTCCCTTCAAATCTAGATGAGGGAGATAAGGCATACATTTTGTCAAATACCAAAAACATATCGGGGGGGACTGAGAACGGGGCTCAGTGGGTAAAAAGTACTAGCTGTGCAAGCCTGAGGACCTAGGTTCAGATCCCCAGAGCACATTGCAAAGAGCTGGGTGAGTGCTGAGTCTGTGGTTCTGTCACTGTTAAGATGGGAGGCAGGAACAGGACAATAGCCAGGAGCCAGGGGGCAGCTAGTCTTGGGCACACAGATAACAAAAGATATCCTGTCTCATCAAGGTAGGAGATGGATTTACTGTTAAAAGTTGTCTTCTGACCACACACAGCCATGGCAAGTGTGCCCCCACAACCACACACACTTCATGTGTGTGTGGTATATACACCACACATACTACACACAAAATAAGTAAATAAAATACAAACATCTCATTGTTCAAGTAATTTCCCAATAGGAGAATATAGCCACAGTGCTTATGTCCATAAACCTTCAGCTGAACCAGTCTCCCAGTCCTGGGGTGGCATTCCATGGCTAGTCACAGGACCTGTAGCAGAAGCCACCATAGCCTCAAGCCTTCCCAGCATGTCAGGATAATAATTTTGGGGTACCTGCCTCCTGTTCTTCAATTCTCATACCAGAAGCATCCAGATACTTTGATCAGGACTCTCCATTCAAGCTGAGGTACAAGAAAAAGAGGGATGTGAGAAGTGAGAGCTAAGGAAAATCTCAGCATTAAGTAGTTGTCTGCATGTGGGCAGTCACTCACATAGGTTGTCAATTCAAGGCCAGGGTCTGAAGTGACGCTTAAGACAGACATCTCAGAACTTACCATCAGGGATGAAGCAGCAAAGCCAGAGCTACACCAGGACAGACAGTCCAGATGGGAGTTACACGACAAAGTGGCTGAGATAACATGGAAATGGGAAGATTCAATTTTTATATTCAAAAATATTGTTCCCACTTTAAGTTAAAATCATTAAGATATCTTTCTGTGGTTCTCAAACACAAGAGGGAAATTATGCTACTAATTTTGCCAATAAGTTGGGATTTATTAGTTTTAGGGGGTGTTAGTGGGTTATTGTTGTTTTGGTTTTTCAAGACAGGGTTTCTCTGTGTAGCCTTAGCGGTCCTGAACTTTTAGACTAGGCTGGCCTTGTACTCAGAGAAATCTACCTGCCTCTACCTCACTGAGTACTGGCATTAAAGGCCTGTGCCATCACACCTGGCTGCTAATAAGTTTTTATTTGTCCCCATGTTTTCCTCCATCTGTCACTGTCTTAGTCATTTCTCACACATTGACTTCTCAGTTATTTCACTTTTTTACAAGAATGACTACTGGTTGTTTGGTTGTTTGTTTCCTTCTCCAGTTTGTTGAAGCTGGGATGGTCCCTGACTCAGAGCACTTGAACTATATTGTTAAGCTTTTATACCAAACACAGGCATCCCAACAAGAAATATCTGCAGTTCTGGGAGCCAGATCCAGGTAAGGGGGGCTATCGGATCTGCATCTTGGGGGAGGCCAAGATAGGTTAACACGCCTGTCTCAGTGGAGGGCGAAAACTCACGCGGCAAATTATCTTCTGACAGCCAAGTGTGTGCCATGCTGTGGACATGCCACATGTAACAAATCCATAGACATAAGCATAACTAATTAATTCGTTGTTTTTTAAAAAAGAATTAGGCTGTAAAGCATTTTCAGGGTGTCTTCTATGCATTAGTTTGTCTCAGGCGTATTATATATTTAAACTATAGAACAGACAGGAACACTGGCGATGTAGGAATGAAATAAGCATAATCAACTCTCTCTTATCATTTGAAGGTTACGAATAAGACAGCTGAAAAAGAACTGGAAATGTGATTTAGATTCAGCCTTGAGTGAAGTGGAGGTATGACATTTATCCTCAAAGTTACTGCTGGGCTTTGTATAACAGTAACAAGATGTTTTCCACTTTAAGACTAGCTTTAGAAATATCACTGCTAGAGAAAATGCCAAGGAAGAGAAGTCTAGTAGTTACATTTTTAAAGAGTAATATTTTGTAAAGCAAGCATGAGAATTTCCAGGGTTGTGGGCTGAAGATGGAGCTTGGAAGGCGATCACTTGCCTAGTATATACACAGTCCTAGGTTCTCACTCCACTAACTGCCCCACCCCCACATGTACACACAATAAATCTAGGATTGCTATTTTAAATTAATCCTCAAAGTAACCTCCATTTGAGAGTTAACTTGTGCCATGGTAAAGTCAATCTAAAGCTTAGTCTGTAATTCAGTGCTGGGCAGAAGCTTGGCTGCCTCTCAGTGTAGCTAGCTGTAGCTATGAACTGATGAGAGCTAGGACACAGTGGACTCTCCTGACATTTAGAGTAAGAAAGAGGGATGGGCTGGAGAGATGGCTCAGTGGTTAAGAGCACTTGCTGCTCTTGCAGAGGGCCTGAATCCAGCTCCTATCATGCATGTCAGGTGGCTCACAACTACCCTGTAACTTAAGCTCTGATATACAGCCCCCTCTTCTAGCCTCTGAAAGCACCAGCATTCATGTGTGCTTACCCACACACAGACATACACATAGACATATAGTTAAAAATGAAATAGAGTAAGAAAGAGGAGCCTTAAAGACGGCTCTCCTCTTCATTTCCATTGTATTCCCTCTCATTGTTAGCTTAGTCTTGCTCATCGTGGTATGTCCTTGAAACAACCTTTGCACTGGCACAGAAACATTTTCTTAGTTTATAGACGAAAATAGAAATGGTGAGTTTGCTGGAATTTTCTTTGTGGGCCCAAATCATAAATAGCCAAATAATGCTAAAAAAAAAAAAAGTGCTCCCTCTAAAAGCAGTAAAGGAAGTAATGTGTTGCCACAGACAGAGAAGCTCACATACCCAAGTGCTCTGGGTCTCAAGTCCCAGAGCAACTGAACAGTTACATGTTCAGCACTGTTTGCAATTCACAGACTCTGCTGTAGTGAGAAAGTGGAGCTGCAGTGGTTTTCAGTTCCCAGACTTAGTCTAACAGGTTTCTTACACCTTCATGTGCCTGTGTGCTCCACGTGCTTGCAGAGATGGTAGAGTTCTTACTTTTTTCCTCTTCTTCCTTCCTTTCTTTCATTTTTAATAACTTTAATAGAGTTGCAAAGAAAAAGGTGACTGGACCAAATTGGGAAACCTGTACATTAGCATAAAAATGGGCTGTGAAGAATTTGCAGATTTCCAGAGATTCTGCGCTTGTGTTGCTGAAACACTCACAAAAGAAAGGCCAGGTGTTCCTTTTTGTGAATTTGCTGACACAGGTAAAATGTTACTGTTTTGCAGGTGGTGTGGCTAACCGGAGGGTAAAACTCTTCTCCTGCAGAGGCTGAGCCAGTGTTGCCAGTTTCAAACTGGCTGAAATCTGTGGATGTTTCCATCTACCTATATGTTAGCTTATAATAATGATACGAACTGGTTTTTAATAACAAAGATTTTCTAGAACATGAATGTATTTTTTTAGGTTAATAAAATTGGTGATATAGGAGCATCCAATTTTTTTATACCACTGGTTTCTATTATCTGCAAATCAAAAAGTAGTGTATAGCCTTTCAAAATACATTCTCTTGAGATAATGTCTCATATGCAGCCCTAATTGGCTTTACATTTGCAATCTTTCGTCCCTGCCTCCTAAGTGCCAGGATTACAGAAGTAAGGCTTGAAATGTTGTTGCTGAGATGTTGCTATTATGAGAAGCTTTTTCTGTAAAAGGCCAGAAAGTAACTCTCCTATACTGTACATGAAACCCATACAGTTTCAATTTTTAAACAGTTCTTCCAAAATAAATCCACTGTTGGGTTGGGTTTGGTGGCATATGACTTTAATCTCAGCACTCGGGAGGCAGAGGCAGGTAGATCTCAAGGTAAGTCTGGTCTACATAGTGAGTTCTAGGTCAGCCAGGGCTACAGACAGAAAGACAGTGTCTCAAAAAACAAACCACCACCAACAGCAGCCCACCATTATCTCTCAGGCTAGGTTCGGCTTGTTGGATTTCAGTTAACTTTGAGTCATCGTAAGTGACTGTCTTATTTCTTTTTCATGTCTGCTTTATGTTTCAGTTAGCAAAGACCCACAGTACAGTGAGGTGGATAAGACTCTGTTGGGAAGGATTGGAATAAGTGCTGTGTACTTCTACCACAGGCTGCTGCTGTGGTCCAAGGTATTTCACTAAATGTTGGTTTGGTTTGGTACAGAAAATCTTAAGTTTTAAAATTAGGAACAGAATATGGAGTAATCCTTCCAATCAGAACTTTTCTAGTAATCACTTCAGGCACAACAGAACGGAACCTAGACTACTTAACTAAGTTCTTAGTTATCACATCTGTTTTCACATGAAGTAAATGTGGGAGGAGGTGATGAGACACCAGCTGCTTTATTAGTTGCTAATTACAGGCAATACATAAAAGAATATACTAAAATATATTTATTAAAAATTTTCAATTTATAATTTACTTTTGACATCTCCTGAGTTGACATTATAATGTTGAAAAGTGCTTTTTAAAATGTATTCATTTGTTTATTTGTTTACTTATTGAGACAGGGTACATGGTCTATATATAGTCCTGGCTATTCTGGAATTCACTGTGTAGACCAGGCCGGTCTTGAACTCACAGAGATTCTTCTGCCTCTGCCTCTGCCTCACCTCCTGAGTCTTGAGATAAAAGGTATAGACAACCATGCTCAGCTTCAAAATTCCTTCCTTAAGATGGACCCAAGATGCTCACAATCATCAAAACTCTTCACAAATCGCCCCTTGAATACTCTGAGACACCGTGTGCCCCGTCCGCGTCTGTCTTAACTGAGCCCGTTATGGAGGTGGTCTGCTGACTCAAGATCAGTCCGCTCTGTTGAATTTCATTTACTTGTTTGTATGTGTGCGGTGTGTGCATACGTGTGTACATTTATGTACACCATGGCGGGCGGGCGGGCGGGCGGGCAGTCAGAGGACAGCTTACAACAGCTACTCCTCTCTTTCCACTAGCTATTTCCAGGGCTCTAACTCGGGTCATCGGGCTTCTTACACAGCCTTCACCCGTGGAGTCACTCCACCAGCTTCAGAACCACACTGTTTGCGCCCTTTGCCTTTCCCTGAGGGGGTCCCTGAACTGTAGACTCACTAAGTCCAAATAGAGGGCATGGAGATCCAATGTGAAGGAAGGTGTGAGGATGGAGTCAGCAAAGCGCAGTGATTTAAGAGTGGCCACTGTTAACCTAGGTTTCAGGCTCAGCTTCGTCACCCTGGTCATGTCACAGCTGAGTGTCTGTGCAGTAGCGTGTAAGCACAGGTTCACTTACATGTATGCAGCATTCATGGATTCAAGAAAATTTTGCACCCAGACTGGTTGAACGAAAAGTGTGTAGGTTTTCAAATGTAATGCTCACTGTGGTAGATGTGAGGTAGAATGGGTCCCTCTCAGCTGCAGGTCTAGTGGAAGGCCAAAGCCTTCACTTCTTGGACATGATTGCCAGCACACTGGAGGACTATTGAACAAATCTTTTCATAGTATAGAGACTTAGCTAAAACTTTAGCCTATCCTGGTTTATTTGGTTGCTGTTTCTTAGGTCATTAAGACATTGGTGAATTTTTCTGTCTTAATAAAAAGTTTAGTTATTGTGCTCAGGGAGTTGATTTTGCATATCACCTGACTTACTGGGAAGCGGTTTGTTATTTGTTTGTTCTATCCTAGGACTCACTATGTAGACCAAGCTGGCCTTGAACTCACAGAAATTCCTCCGGCTCAGCCTCCTGGTTATAGGCAGGCATACCATGCCCAATTCAAGCCTATTCTTTTCTCAATAGAATAAAGGCAAAATTGTTGAAATTGAGTTAAAAATTATCCCTTGAAAGATATATTTGTTCACAGTGTTTTACATCATAATAAAAAAAGAGTACAGAATAGGAAAGGTCTGTAAACTAAGGCCCATGGCCGCATTGTTCCTACAGCCCGTTTTTTGTATAGCCCACAAGTTCAGAATATTTTGAGCATCTTCTTAACTTAAAAAAAAGTTACTGTGTACTTGTGCATCCATGCATGTGTGCTTGCCCATGCTGACACATGTAGAAGCAGGGTTGTTTTCTCCTGTCATTGTCTCACCGTAATCAAACTAGAGCTCTCTGTCAGCGAGGCTGATCCGCCCGTCCCTGCCTCCTCAGTACTGGGGTTCTAAACGTGCTCACTGCCCAGTGTTTGCATGGGTGCTGGGATCCAGACTCAGGGCCTTGCCAGTGCTGCATGGCCAGCACTCGCCGGCCAGGCCACCTTCCCAGCCTCGCCTTTTCTAGCACTGGGGAACAAACCCAGCTCTTCACACACCCAAGGCAAACCACTGACTTCTACCTCTAACCTCCTATTTAATATGGTGTTTTTAATGTATATCATTGTTTTGCCTGAGTGTATGCATGTACACCGTATGCATGCCTGGTGCTGTGGAGTCTAAAATCGGGCGTCAGATCCCTTGGAACTGATGTTTCCGGTGGTTGTGAGCCACCATGCGGATGCTGGGACTGAACCGACGCCTTCTGTAAAGGCAGCCAGTGTGTTTTTGTTTTTGTTTGGTTTTTCAAGACAAGGTTTCCTTGTGTAACCCTGGCTATCCTAAACTCACTCTGTAGACCAGGCTGGCCTCAAATTTACAGAGCTCCGCCTGCCTCTGCCCCCTGAGCACTGCGATCACAGGCGTGCGCCACCACTGCCCGGTTCAGCCAGTGCTTTTAACCATTCATCTCTCTCCAGCTATTTTCTTTTCCTTTTTGTTTTCTTTCTTTTTAATTTGTAACATTTTTAAAGAGCTATGAATTTAAAACAATAGCCAAAAGAATTTCAGGCACCAGTGCACCCTTCCAAGGTTGAAGCTTTTCATTGGGGAGCTGAGGAGGTACTTGGGTGGTAAGAACATGTACTGCTCTTGCAGAAGACCCAAGTTTAGTTTCCAGCACCCCAAATCTGCCACCCCCCAACTCCTTTAACTCTAGCCACAGGGGATCCAACACCCTCTCCTGGCTCCCTCAGACACCTACATCCATGAACACAGAGATAACTTAAAATGAAATGAATCTTTCAGACATAGTGGTGCATGCCTTTAGTCTCAGCACTTGGGAGGCAGATCCTTGTGAGTTCAAGGTCAGCCTGGTGTATAAAATGAGTTCTAGGACAACCTGTTACATAGAGAAACCCTGTTTCAAAAAAACAAAAAAGTTATTTCTTGTTGAGCTGCTGACAGAGCTAGTAGGCTGGCTTCTAGTTGAAAATAATAAGGCACACCTAAATTCCAAACCAAAGACCATCTGAATGTAAAAATCTGTCAAATCACTCATTTACTGAATTAAAAATAACTTTTCAGCTAACAGTTCTGGCTCCACCTTACTAGCAGTCTATCTAAATTTGGTGACAAATTATCTTCGTTTTTATCAGCTCTCTTGGATCACAGATTGGAAAACTATAAAAAGAGTGAAAACACATAACAGTCTTCCATATTAAATTAACATTTGGAAACCTTTTTCCAAATAATGAAATCTTTTTGCTTTGTTTTGTTTCTTTTTGTTTGAGTTTTGTTGAAACAGGGCCTTGCTATAGAACCCCAGGCTAACTTTAAACTATCAACAATCTTCTTGCCTTGACTTCCTGAGTGCTGAGCATCTGGGTGTGAGCCACAGTCCCATACTGTCCTGAGGGAAGACACGTAATGCGTAAAATCAACAAAAGGGGAAGTGCGTGTTGGTTCAAGGAGGGGGTGGTTAATATGAGATACAGTTCTTCTCCTTTTCCTTCTTTCTATCTTTGTGACCAGACAGGAAAAGCTTAAGCAAAGTCTTGGTGCATCTGACAACTGTCAGTCTAGCATAGAGCTTCAGACTGGCAACTGTCTTCTGCATGGTGACACTGACTTTGTGTCTCACATACTGTAAGTGAAGGATATTTTGTGTTCTTTATTTCATTCCAGGGAAGGAAGGTCTTAGATATACTGTATGAGCTAAAAATACATTTTACAAGTTTAAAAGGACTTATAGGACCTGAGAAAGTAGCACCAAGATGTCAAATTGTAAATGTTGCAGCAGAAATTTTTATCAAAAGTGGGAGCCTGGATGGCGCCATCTGGGTGCTGAGGGGTAAGTTCTGACCTGAGTGGACACTCATGACTGTTACTCTCCTTGTCACCTGTCTGTGTAATAATTACGGTGGTTGATCCTGAGCTTGAGGTGAAAGCTTGGTCTGAGCTTCAGTGAATATGTAGACAGGAAAAATCACTGTGTATAAAATGATAAAGAAAGTAGCTTTAACTTAGCCTTGGTTGACAAAGTTTGTTCTTAATATGGCCTAGTTGTCATAGAAACCCTAAGTCTGAAACTATTACAGTTCCATTCTACAGATCAAAAAATTGAAATAGAAGCCAGGCAGTGGTGGCACCTTTAGCCCCAGCACTTGGGAGGCAAAGGCAGGTGGATCTGAGTTCAGGGCTAGCCTGGTCTACCAAGCAAGCTTCAGGATAGCCAAGGCCACACAGAGAAACCCTGTCTGGAAAAAAATGTAATTAGATGTGTTGATACTTTGAGATATAAGATGCCACATTGAACCCAAGTAGTCCAGCTTCAGAAGTCCAGGCTCAGCTGCTGTGGGGAATGTTGACCCTGGCTTCATAGCCCCTGTTCAAAAGTGGCATCAAACCAAGATGTTCACCTTCCCAATTGTGATTACCCTGAGAAGTGTCATCTTCATGGTGTGTTTGTGTTTTTCTTTTGGAGAATCGGAATGGATAACCAACACACCACTTTGGCCTTGTGATAGATTGGATATGCGTAATCGGTATCATTTGCTCTGCACCATTGCCCGAGAAATCCTGGGCAAGAATCTCTATAGACAGACATTTGAGGTTTTGCAGAATCTGCCAGGCTTTCAGGATTCTCAAGGTATGTGTTTTAAAGTCTACATTATCTTAAAAAAAGAGATTCATTTTTATTTTATATGTGTGAGTGAGTGGTGTGTGTGTGTGTGTGTGTGTGTGTGTGTGTGTGTGTGTGTGCGTGCGCGTATGTTATGTTTGTATGTATCACATACATGCCTGTTGCCTATAGAGGCCTGGAGAGGGCATTGGATCCCCGTAGAACTTAAGCCACAGTCAGTTTGTGAGCAGCCTGATGTGGGTGCTGGGAGCAGAACCTAGATCCTCTATAGGAACAGCAAGTGCTCTTAACTGTGGAGCCATCTCTCCAGCACAACCATCTTTTTTTTTATTCTGTCAATCTGATATTTAACAGTTAATAAGAGATAATTTTTAATTATTTCAGTTCATAAGAAATAGATAGGTTTTATGTCCCAGTGTTTTTAATGAAGTCGTTTTCTACACAGTGTGTTCTGCTTAAACTGAGCACATGGTTTTAGATGCTTCTCTGGGTTGTTTGTCAGCAGCTCCGATCAGCACATCCTTCCTCCCTCTTCTATCCTATGTACACCAGGAGCATGTTCATATCTTTTGTTTGTTTGGTGGTTGGTCTTTGAAGACAGGGTTTTTTTCTGTGTAACAAAGCCCTACTTCTCCTGGAATCAGTTTGTAGACCAGGCTGGCCTTAAAGTCACAGAGCTCCCGCCTGTTTCATATCTTATTCTGTTTAGGTACTATTTCTCACTTTATAAATATATGCCTTAGTAATCTTGGAATAAATTGACTTCTCTTAAAAGTTAAAGTTCAAGTTCAAGCTTTAAGATAAGAGAGGAGTAAGCCTATGAGTAGAAGCTTTGGTCAGGAAAACTGACAGGTTTAGAGGATGATTTAGGACCTTCTCCTGGTCTCAACTTAATCCTCTCAACCTCATTTTCCATTGATTCATGGAGATGCTGTTTGTAGCTAGCAATGGCAGAAAGTGCCTTCCTCATAGTGATACTTTCTTTAACTCATTGTCCCTAAGGTCTGCCACCCGGCATGTCCTTACTTTATACAGTTGTGTTGATAAGATATGGAGATGGACAGACAGTTGTGCTAGATTTTAGAAGTCCATGAGTAACAAACTAAAGGAGCTCCTTTCTGCATATGTAGAACATGGTGAGGAGTGATAGATTAAGTTTGGGGTTTTAGAAAAGTGTTTAGGAAGATATTAAAGGGAAAGAGATTCATTTCCTGATAAAGTCTGGACCACTTAAAGATCCTACAGTGACATGGACTAGGGTGTAGGTCATAGACCCAACCGAGTAAAAGAAGTAACAGAGTTGGAACTCTCCGAGGGGACTTCTTACTCCTACGAATTACTACTGTGATAATAATTAAAGGCTTGGTTTGGGGGTTTGGTTGTTGTTTGTGTGTTTTGAGTTAACATTAGGAGCAAATATATTTGAGTCATGAAAAACTGAAGGCTGAGGTGTAAACTGTTCAAACAGAGCCATGAAGATGTTCAAGATTGCATATCTGACCCCATGTAGGGACTAAGGCAGAAAAGCTAGTGCAGCGTCTCAGGTCCTCGTCGAGCTTTGGTTATTCGTTACAGGGGGTGACGGTTTTGCTTTTGTCAAAAGGTTTTCTGTTTCTTCTTGAGGAGGATGAAAGATGACTGTACTTCTGTGAGTCTGATCCCTGTGGTGTGAAAGGACTGGGGGAGGGAGGAGGGAAGGAAGTTGAAGATTAATACTGGTCTTTATGTCATGAGTCATGTTTCATTTTATTGTATTTGTTATTTTCATTTCAGAAGCTGTGGAGGATTCCCAGTGTAGCCTTCTTTTCAATAAACTCCTTGATGCCTGCATAGAGAGTAACAGCCTGGGCATGTCATCTTCTGTAGCAGAGTTCATGGTCTCTAAGAACATCCCAATCGACTTCTCCTTTCTCAGGAGACTCATCACTTCCTTAGGAAGGAGTTGTTTGTGGCTCAAAGCCAGAGCCCACTACAAAAGTAAGTTCCATTGACACTTCTTAATATGTTGATTTTGATTATTTTCTAATGCAGGATCCACCTATAATATTTAAAACCTGCTTTATTATTATTTTGTTTGTTTGCTTGTTTGTTTAGTTTTTCGAGACAGGGTTTCTCTGTGTAGCCTTGGCTATCCTGAACTTGCTTTGTAGACCAGGCTGGCCTCAAACTCACAGAGATTCTCCTGCCTCTGCCTCCCCAAGTGCTAGGATTACAGGTGTATACCACCACTCCTGGCCTAAAACTAGATTTCTAAATACGAAAAAACAATAGTTGGTAAAGTCTGACAGATTTGTGCTGTCTTTTGAAACCTGCTTTTTTTGTCTTTTGTTTACAAGAGCCATTTTTTTTCTTGGTATGTTATCAATTCCAGTAGAGGGTAGGTGAAGGAAATAAAGGACAAAATTTGAAATTGTTTGACATAGCTTACAATCCAGGACTAAATGAGTTGGGTGAATTGAAATTTAAATTTCAGATGTGAGATAACCTAGCAACCCCACCTGATGAGAAATGTTTTCAAACTCCCAGCTATGATCACTTTAGCAAGTGGTAATTCTTCCCAATAATATAGAAAAATAATTAGATTGCATTATAGGTAATAAGTTTAAGTGTTTAATACACTTTTTGGGTTTTTTTTGGGGGGGGGTTCTTTAGGTTTTGATTTTTTAACAGGATCTCATGTTTTATGCACGTGCACAGACAAACACAACAATAAGTAAAGTTTAAATGTTAAATTTGCTGGACATCTTTGGATTATGCTTAGAGTTGTCGAGGTTAGCATCATCACCTATACTGGAGCGGTTCCTTGAAGGAAAAAAACCAAACATCTTAAACAAAATCTACACATACATTTAATTTGATTATGATAAACTGTATGTAATATTGTCTGTGTCTAACTGGGTATCCTAAGAGTATCAACTATCATTTCTAATAATTAGACAAACAGTTTAAAGCTAAATCTGTTCTCTTGAAACATGAGGATTTTAGATGTGACTTGGTGAGTGCGGCAGCCAGGTAGAGGATGGACCTGCTCGCTTATCTAGTGCTCAGTGCTTGCCAGGCAGAGTGGGAACAGTAATGGCCATGTGGTGTGATGGCACCTTTAAGTAAACACAGACTGACACGAGGTATTTAACAGCAAGTGGCACCCTTACACTACAGTCTTTTTTATTATTATTATTCATAATTCAAGGTAGACAGTGACCACAAAAGCATAGTTGTTTATAGATCTAATCTCATTAAAACCTAAGTAGCTGTTCTGGTTAGGAATATTTTTTTCTTCTCGTTTTTCTTTTGTTTGTCTTTCTGCTTCAGCCTACCAAGTGCTGAAATCACAGGCATGGACCACCTGACACCTGGCTACTTTACAAACTGTTCTGAAATTATGTCCTGTTTTTCACAGTAAAACTCACAGGCCATTTATCAAAGTTCTTGTAAACAGTCGTGTCAAATGTACCAAGATGCTTACTATGGTAAAAGGTGCAGTTAATCTGCAGCTGCGAAAAGTTAACGCTGGCCCGTAGTAGCTGCCAGTGGTGGACACTTAGAACTTAAGCCTTACCCATGGAGGTGTGGGGAAGTGTAACCTGTTGTTTGATTTTCAGGCGCTCTGTCACTGGGTTGCTACCCACTCTCAGAGGGGAACGTACACCGGAAACTCCTCCTGGTTCCCTCTTACCTATCCGAGATTGAAATGCTTTTAGCTATCGAAATATTTCTGGTATCTAATGCTAGTAGTATTCAGAGCTCGGGGACTCCCACACAGGTGCTGCAGATCGTTCTGAAAAGGTGAGTCAGTACAAGTCCAGCCACGTTCTGAGCATAGGTGTAGCTCTACACCTGCCTTGACTGCACTGTGGTCATGTGGTGTTTGTTCATGCTCTGTGTACACATTCTAAACTTGGTGACATTCAAGCTCACAAAGAACAAGACCTATTTGAGGCTTAAGCCAAACCAGTTAAGGAGCTGGGAATGAACTTCAGTGGTAGAGCATGCTCGTCAGAGCCTTGGTCTTGATTCCCAACTAGTAAACACTTCAGTGATTTCAAAGACGTCTTTCACGTCTTAAAGACGTATTTCACATCTTAAAATACGGATCTTCTTTAAATAGCGACCTTTCTTCTGTTAGAGTGTGGTATCATAAAGGGTCTGTATCTAAAAGTTTTAGCAGTGAATCTTTTCCTTATACCTTAAAATCCTGAATGACAGTCTATGCCATTCCAGTGTGGACACTTCTACAACCCTTATCTCTGGGAAATGCCTCAGGTTTTCAGCTATAGAATCCTAATAATTTTTAAATGTAAAATTTAACATAAAACACTCATTAAAAATAAAAAGGCAGGGAGATGAGAGGGGACAGTGTGATCGGGATGTAAAGTAAATAATTAAAAAGAAAGAAAGAAAAAGGCTATTTGAGTGCCACTTTCTCCCAGAATGAGTAATACAAGAGAGAAAGGGCTAGGAGAAAGCCAGGTGCCTTTCTCTCAAGAAGGGACTGTGGAGGCCTGAGATTTTACCCTTTGTAAGCTGGCCTGCCACTGGTTGGTGCCTGCTAGCTTAAGACACAAGAGTGCTGTGTTGGAGACACTGCAGAGAGCCAGATGGTCCACTTAGCCACAAGATTCTTTCTCACCCCAGAGTCCTACTGATAGCCCTCAAGCACTCCTGAACGTGGAGGTTCCCTGCAGGAAGGGAAGGCCAGGCCTAAAGAACCTAGTCTTCTTTCCATTTTCTCTACAGGAAGACACTGCCTGAAGGTGTCAGCAAGCCTATCTTTTGCTCCAGGAGAAACTGTCTTTGTCTTCCAAGGTTCTTCACTATTTAAAGATCCTTGAAAATTGGAACAAGAAATAGTGTCTCTAACCGAAGTACCCCAAATCTAACTGGCTCATGGCAAATGGCCCCCTAACATCCCATACTCAGAAATGCTGAATCTGCTTTCTTTGTTTTAGGAGTCATTTAGTATAGGCCCCATTTAACAAAGGAAATCATTTTACTTGCAGTTTTGTTTTGTTTTTTGTTTTTGAAAACCCATTTAAACTATTATTCTTGCTGCTGTAGTTTCATAGGGGAGGGGTTCCTTTATTTGACACTGTACACTGTGTGGCATGAGGGGGTCTAGGTTTAGGTTTTATTCTTAAAAGAATTTGATTTTCTTCTTGCATTTCATTTCCCACACTTGCAGCCTCTCAGTTCATTGTTAAATGTGATGGTAGTTGTAGCCCTAGTCCATAACTAGTGACATACCTAGATCTTGGATTTTATAAAGGCCAGTATGTTTTGTCTTGCTGGTGTGCTGAGTTCTGCCTTAGGGTGTTAACCTTTACAGAATTTTATTCGTTTTCAGACATTGGGAACATGCTACCTATGCAGTTTTCAGTCTGTCAGGCTCTAAAGTGCCTCATCTAAGTCAGGAGACCCTAGAAGGCATTTGGATTCTCGTTCCTGGTTTGAAGTGCAAGCCTCATCTAAGTCACCCAGTGGTCTGCACTGGTCTTGATTTAACTAGAATCATTCTTAGAACCTGATGCTCATAGACACCACCTCCCTCCCCCAATCCCCACCCCACCCCAACCCTGCCACAAGGTACCAAGAGTAAGAAAGAGTAAGCAAAAAAAAACATTGTCTCATATTTGAAATACTTTTAACCATTTCCTTTCTCCAGAGGAAGAGCTACCGTAAATTAAGAAATTTGTGTCAGCAAACACAATCACACTTGGTGGTAAATGGAGCTTGAAGAAAATTAAAATAATGAAGTACCCATCAGGACCAAAGAAAACTATGCAGCTCTATAATTTGTTACTAAATGTTAGCTACATATTAAGTACTTGCTTGAAACTAAAACCAATACCAAGAGAAAACTAGTGTAACTGTTAATCATTCAAGCTGTATTGTATTAATACTCACCTATACAGCTTAATATTTATAGTTATTAACTTTGTAAATACAGACATATAGGTAACTATCTGTGTTGTAGATCAGTGTTTCCTTAGCCATTGCTACTGGGTCCTAACATAAAATGCCTTTTGGATTGCAAGCCATGGTCCAAAAAGTTTGAGTCACTGATAAAATGATAAGTTTGGAAGGATAAATGCAGGAACCTTCCTACAGCAACCCCATTGCTTCTTTTGAGAATTTCTGACTTTGTGTTCACGTTATAGATGTGAAAAAAGCAAATCTCGAAGCAAGGATGACTATCAGGCTGCAGTGGAAAGACTGATCATGGCGGCTCGCATATCTGACCCCAAGCTTTTCATTAAGCACATGACGGTCAACATTAACCAGGAGCAGGTGTACAGTCTGGAGCACTGCTCTGCCCTGAAGTGGCTCAGAGAGAACATGAAGTGGGCTGGAAAGGTTTGGCTTTTCACTAAACATTAGTTAATAAAGGTGGTGGTGTTGGGTCTTTTTTTCTTTTTAAGTTCAAGTGATCATTGTTGAAAATAAAAGACAAATAAACATAGTTCGTTGTATTCAGCATTTGTATCTTACTGACACTAGAAGTTATCAAATAGTTTTCAAGCGATAAAAAAATCATTTGTTATGGGTTCAGGAATAGCCGCACACTGACCACTCGAACACCAGACTCAGACTAATGGAAGTTTATCGAACACTGAGCAAAACTGACCAGCCAGGGCTATCTCTAGCCTCAGGAGCCAGACAGTGACACCAGTCTGCTTCTAAGGCAGGTTTTTATATATACATACATATACATATATGTGTGTGTGTGTATAACCATAACCAGGTAACAACCGGGTAACCAGATGTAGGAAGCGGGGGTGGGGGGAACGTTACATCATTTTGACTAGCTAAATGTAATCACTTTTGTTCCAAGCATATTGTATTGTATCTAGGTAGCTAACAAAGCACTTTAAGCTGATGGGCTGGGGCTAGTGTAGGGGAGCTCTTGGGAGCTTTCCAGCTTTTACTATGTTTCCAGAGTAAGAACCATAGTAGCATGTTGGGGTCCTAACTCCAGCAGAACATGCATTTATCATCTATTGTTTTATTCTGAGCAGCGAGTATTGAACTGTTGAATTGTATCCTAGTCTCAGGCACATAGGGCCTGAGAACTTGAACTTAAATTTCACCTTATAATCAAAATGGAAACTTGGGAGGCAAAATGGCTTCTGATATGCTAAAGATGATGGCAGGTGTTGACAGAGGAGCTACAGTTATGCTAAGAATTAAAATAGCTCTCAAAGGGGCTACAGAGTTCAAGCAGGTTAAGCAGGTTATGACATTTACTTGCAATGGTTTTATTAATAAAAGGTGATTTTTTAAATTGCTTTTTTACCTAAGTATGGTAAAGTCCCCTTTCAATAATGTAATTCAAAGAGTGAAAAGCCACACACCGAATGCTACCCAGCACTTAACAGGAGTGCCACAGAGTGCTTAGTGTGGCAACGAAATCACCAAATGCTCTGGCTTAATACTAGGCAGTGTTACTACTGCTGGAATAAAACACCATGACCAAAAGCAGCCTGGAGATAAAAGCACATTTGCGTATGCTTCCACGCCATAGTCCATCACTGAAGGAAGTCAGGGCAGGAACTCAAGCCAGAAACTGGAGGCAGGAGCTGACACGGAGACATGGAGGCCCCATGACTGGCTCAGTCTGCTTTCCTATAGAATCCAGGGCCAGCTGCCCAAGGGGCTACCACTCACATGGGCTGGGCCCTCCCCAGTCAATCAGTCACTAAGAAAATGCCTACAGGGTTTCCTGTGGAGGGCTCTCAGGAGCCTTTCTCGGTTGAGGCGAGAGGGAGGGAGCACACATCATGTGGAAGTTGCAGGACAGCCTTTCTCCACCTTTATCTGGTTCTGGTGCTCAAACACGGTGGTCAGGCGTGTGGGCCTGACAGTAAATGGCCTGAGCAGCGTGGTGCTGTGTGGTCTTTGGCCATGTGTGCCTAACGTGTGTTAGGTTAGATATTGCTGGAGAAAATATTTTAAACAAGCATGCCAAAACTTAAATATCTAACAAGAGTTGTCCCAAAACACTTCGGAAGGTAAAACTTAACAGCTCGCTAGGCAGAGGCAGGCTGATCTCTGAGTTCAAGGCCAGCCTGGTCTACCGTGAATTCCAGGACAGCCAGGGCTACACAGAGAAACCCTATCTCAAAAGAGAAAAACCTTCAAAAGTCATCTACAGTATCTGTAGTCTGTTCTCTCAAATGAAATCTTCATTCTTGATACTGAAAGCCACAAATTCAAGTCTTCTGGGGGAAAAAAGCTCAGAATAGGGTAACAGACAAGTGGTGCGTACAGGGGCAAAGTATTTAAAGGAGTTCTCAAAACAGGTAAAAGGCAGCGTCCTTCAGTCACAGGAGCTGCAGTGAATGTGCCGCGCAGACACGAGGGCATTCGCGTGTACAACTATAAACCTCACTCCTACAGTGGAGGCTGCAGCGATGCGGACCCACCCGCAGGTTGCCTCCGGGAGAACGAACAAGGGATGGGACTGGACATGGCGCTGGAAAACAGGCTTCTTGGCCTGGCAACCGAGCCAAGACATAGCATAGCGAAAAGAGCAGCTTCCGTCCCTTGCGGTGCTGGAAGTGAACTCACAGACGAGAAACACAGTAAAAGGCCCAGGCTGAGAACACGACATTTAAAACTAGCCTAGAAGCGAGGCCTAGCGGGTCAGGCTGAGGCAGAAGTTCAGGGCCAGCGTCCGTTAGTGTGAGACAGCGTCTCAAGCAACAAGTAAATCCAGATAAAGCCTGAGGTGAAGTGGAGTGGGAAGTGTAAGCGGAAGAACGGGATCTTTCGCACCCAGCAGCATCTGCGAAGCCGACCGGTACTG